>NW_026737674.1:0-35000 GCF_949786415.1 Peromyscus eremicus | reverse complement strand
AGAAGCTCCTCTTCAGACCAATACACTGTACTTGCTGGAAACAGACACGAGTGCAATTTGTACTGTGAATAGCAATGGGAGCACAATAGTGACTCTTCTTACCAGAAAACAACTCTTGCTCGTAGGAACAGAAACTGCATGTGATTCAACACAATTTAGGACTGGGAAACAAACGCTAGTTCGCCTTTCAAGAAACACACTCTGCTTTTGAGAATAGAGCACTCTTCTTCTCTACTGTTTTTTCTGTAGGGCGAGAACAGTGAGCTTGCCCAAAACAAAAGAACTGTGCTTCCTACACACACGGGCCATATCTAGTTCAACTCTGCTTAGGAAACTGACAAGAACAGTAGCTCCTTTTCAGTCCAATACACTGTACTTGCTGGGAACAGACGCGAGTGCTATTTGCACTGTGTATGGCAAAGGGAGCGCAATAGTGACTCTTCTTACCAGAAAACCCTGTAGCTCATAGGACAAGAAACTGCATGTGTATTTCAACTCCATTTCGGACTGGGAAACAAACGCTAGCTCGCCTTACAAGAAACACACTCTGCTTTGAGAAAAGGGCACTCTTCTACTCTACTGTGTTTCCTATGTGGTTCCAACAGTGAGCTTGCTCAGAACAAAGAACTGTGCTTCCTACACACACGGGTCATATCTAGGTCAATTCTGCTTAGGAAACTGACAAGAACAGTAGCTCCTCTTCAGTCCAATACACTGTACTTGCTGGGAACAGACGCGAGTGCTCTTTGCACTGTGTACTGCAATGGGAGCACAATAGTGACTCTTCTTACCAGAAAACAACTCTTGCTCGTAGGACCTGAAACTGCATGTGATTCAACTCCATTTAGGACTGGGAAACAAATGCTAGCTCGCCTTACAAGAAACACACTCTGCTTTTGAGGAAAGAGCACTCTTCTACTCTACTGTGTTTCCTTTAGGGTCAGAACAGTGAGCTTGCTGAGTACAAAAGAACTGTGCTTCCTACACACACGGGCCATATCTAGTTCAACTCTGCTTAGGAAACTGACAAGAACAGTAGCTCCTCTTCAGACCAATACACTGTACTTGCTGGAAACAGCCACGAGGGCAATTTGTACTGTGAATGGCAATGGGAGCACAATAGTGATTCTTCTTACCAGAAAACAACTCTTGCTCGTAGGAACAGAAACTGCATGTGATTCAACTCCATTTAGGATTGGGAAACAAACGCTTGCTCGCCTCACAAGAAACACACTCTGCTTTTGAGAATAGGGCACACATCTACTCTACTGTGTTTCTTATGGGGTCCAAACAGTGAGCTTGCTCAGAACAAAAGAACTGTGCTTCCTACACACACGGGCCATATCTAGTTCAACTCTGCTTAGGAAACTGACAAGAACAGTAGCTCCTCTTCAGTCCAATACACTGTACTTGCTGGAAAAGCCGCGAGTGCTATTTGCACTGTATGGCAAAGGGAACGCAATAGTGACTCTTCTTACCAGAAAACAACTCTAGCTCATTGGACCAGAAACTGCATATGTATTTCAACTCCATTTAGGACTGGGAAACAAATACTAGCTCGCCTTACAAGAAACACACTCTGCTTTTGAGAAAAGAGCACTCTTCTACTCTAATGTGTTTCCTATGGGGTTCCAACAGTGAGCTTGCTCAGAACAAAAGAACTGGGCTTCCTACACACACGGGCCATATCTAGTTCAACTCTGCTTAGGAAACTAATGAGAACAGTAGCTCCTCTTCAGTCCAATACACTGTACTTGCTGGGAACAGACGCGATGCTATTTGCACTGTGTATGGCAATGGGAGCGCAATAGTGACTTTCCTTAACAGAAAACAACTCTTGCGCGTACGACCAAAAATTGCATGTGATTCAACTCCATTTAGGACTGGGAAACAAACGCTAGCTTGCCTTACAAGAAACACACTCTGCTTTTGAGGAAAGAGCACTCTTCTACTCTACTGTGTTTCCCATAGGGCCAGAACAGTGAGCTTGCTGAGTACAAAAGAACTGTGCCTCCTACACACATGGGCCATATCTAGTTCAACCCTGCTTAGGAACCTGACAAAAACAGTAGATCTTCTTCAGTCCAATACACTGTACTAGCTGGGAACACACGCCAGTGCTATTTGCCCTGTGTATGACAATGGGAGCGCAATAGTGACTCTTCTTACCAGAAAAAAACTCTTGCTCGTAGGACCAAAAACTGCATGTGATTCAACTCCATTTAGGACAGGGAAAAAAACGCTAGCTTGCCTTAAAGAAACACAGTCTGCTTTTGAGAAAAGAGCACTCTTCTACTCTACTGTGTTTCCTATAGGGCCAGAACAGTGAGCTTGCTCAGAACAAAAGAACTGTGCTTCCTACACACACGGGCCATATCTAGTTCAACTCTGCTTTGGAAACTGACAAAAACAGTAGCTCCTCTTCAGTCCAATATACTGCACTTACTGGGAACAGACGCGCGTGCTATTTGCACTGTGTATGGCAATTGGAGCACAATAGTGACTCTTCTTATCAGAAAACAACTCTTGCTCTTAGGACCAGAAACTGCATTTGATTCAATCCACTTAGGACTGGGAAACAAACGCTAGTTCGCCTTACAAGAAACACGCTCTGCTTTGGAGAATAGGGCACACATCTTCTCTGCTGTGTTTCCTATGGGGTCCAAACAGTGAGCTTGCTCAAAACAAAAGAATTGTGCTTCCTACACACACAGGTCATATCTAGTTCAACTCTGCTTAGGAAACTGACAAGAACAGTAGCTCCTCTTCAGTCCAATACACTTTACTTGCTGGGAACAGACGCGAGTGCTATTTGCACTGTGTATGGCAATGGGAGCACAATAGTGACTTTCCTTACCAAAAAACAACTCTTGCTCGTAGGACCTGAAACTGGATGTGATTCAACTCCATTTAGGACTGGGAAACAAACGCTAGCTCGCCTTACAAGAAACACACTCTGCTTTTGAGGAAAGAGCACTCTTCTACTCTACTGTGTTTCCTATAGTGCCAGAACAGTGAGCTTGCTGAGTACAAAAGAACTGTGCTTCCTACACACATGGGCCATATCTAGTTCAACTCTGCTTAGGAACCTGACAAGAACAGTAGATCCTCTTCAGTCCAATACACAGTACATGCTGGGAAAAGACGCCAGTGCTATTTGCCCTGTGTATGACAATGGGAGCGCAATAGACACTCTTCTTACCAGAAAAAACTCTTGATCGTAGGACCAGAAACTGCATGTGATTCAACTCAATTTAGGACTGGGAAACAAACGCTAGCTCGCCTTACAAGAAACACACTCTGCTTTTGAGAATAGAGCACTCTTCTACTCTACTGTGTTTCCTGTAAGGCGAGAACAGTGAGCTTGCTCAGAACAAAAGAACTGTGCTTCCTACACACGCGGGCCATATCTAGTTTAACTTTGCTTAGGAAACTGACAAGAACAGTAGCTCCTCTTCAGTCCAATACACTGTACTTGCTGGGAACAGACGCGAGTGCTATTTGTACTGAGTGTGGCAATGGGAGCACAATAGTGACTCTTCTTACCAGAAAACAACTCTTGCTCGTAGGACCAAAAACTGCATTTGATTCAACTCCATTTAGGACTGGGAAACAAACGCTAGCTCGCCTTACAAGAAACACACTCTGCTTTTGAGAAAAGAGCACTGTTCTACTCTACTGTGTTTCCTATAGGGCCTGTACAGTGAGCTTGCTCAGAACAAAAGAACTGTGCTTCCTACACACACGGGCCATATCTAGTTCAATTCTGCTTAGGAAACTGACAAGAACAGTAGCTCCTCTTCAGTCCAATACACTGTACTTGCTGGGAACAGACGGGAGTGCTATTTGCACTTTGTAAGGCAAAGGGAGCGCAATAGTGACTCTTCTTACCAAAAAACAACTCTAGCTCATAGGACCAGAAACTGCATGTGTATTTCAACTCCATTTAGGACTGGGAAACAAACGGTAGCTCGCCTTACAAGAAGCATACTCTGCTTTTGAGAAAAGAGCACTCTTCTACTCTACTGTGTTTCCTATGGGGTTCCAACAGTGAGCTTGCTCAGAACAAAAGAAATGTGCTTTCTACACACCCGGGTCATATCTAGTTCAACTCTGCTTAGGAAACTGACAAGAACAGTAGCTCCTCTTCAGTCCAATACACTTTACTTGCTGGGAACAGACACAAGTTTATTTGCCCTGTGTATGACAATGGGAGCCCAAGAGTGACTTTTGTTACCAGAAAAAACTCTTGCTTGTAGGACCAGAAACTGCATGTGATTCAAATTCATTTAGTACTGGGAAGCAAACGCTAGCTCGCCTTACAAGAAACACACTCTGCTTTTGAGAAAAGAGCACTCTTCTACTCTACTGTGTTTCCTATGGGGTCCGAACAGTGAGCTTGCTCAGAACAAAAGAACTGTGCATCCTACACACATGGGCCATATCTAGCTCAACTCTGCTGAGGAAACTGACAAGAACAGTAGATCCCCTTCAGTCCAATACACTGTACTTGCTGGGAACAGATGCGAGTGCTATTTGCACTGAGTACGGTATTGGGAGCACAATAGTGACTCTTTTTAACAGAAAACAACTCTTGCTCGTAGGACCAGAAACTGCATGTGATTCAACTCCACTTAGGACTGGGAAACAAACGCTAGCTTGCCTTACAAAAAACTTTTGAGAAAAGGGGACACTTCTACTATACTGTGTTTCCTATAGGGCCAGAACAGTGAGCTTGCTCAGAACAAAAGAACTGTGCTTCCTACACACAAGTGCCATATCTAGTTCAACTCTGCTTAGGAAACTGACGAGAAGAGTAGCTCCTCTTCAGTCCAATACACTGTACTTGCTGGTAACAGACGCGAGTGCAATTTGCACTGTATACAGCAATGGGAGCACAATAGTGACTCTTCTTACCAGAAAACAACTCTTGCTCGTAGGACCAGAAACTGCATGTGATTCAACTCCATTTTGGATTGGGAAACAAATGCCAGCTCGCCTTACAAGAAACACACTCTGCTTTTGAGAATAGGGCACACAACTACTCTACTGTGTTTCCTATAGGGCCAGAACAGTGAGATTGCTCAGAACAAAAGAAATGTGCTTCATACACACACGGGCCATATCTAGTACAACTCTGCTTAGGAACCTGACAAGAACAGTAGATCCTCTTCAGTCCAATACACTGTTCATGCTGGGAACAGACGCAGGTGCTATTTGCCCTTTTTATGTCAATGGGAGTGCAATAGTGACTCTTCTTACCAGAAAACAACTCTTGCTCGTAGGACCAGAAACTGCATGTGATTCAACTCAATTTAGGACTGGGAAGCAAACGCTAGCTAGCCTTACAAGAAACACACTCTGCTTTTGAGAAAAGAGCACTCTTCTACTCTACTGTGTTTCCTATGGGGTCCGAACAGTGAGCTTGCTCAGAACAAAAGAACTGTGCTTCTTATACACACGGGCCATATCTAGTTCAACTCTGCTTAGGAAACTGACAAGAACAGTAGCTCCTCTTCACTCCAATACACTGTACTTGATTGGAACAGACGCAAGTGCTATTTTTACTGTGTATGGCAATGGGAGCGCAATAGTGACTCTTCTTAACAAAAAATAACTCTACTCGTAGGACCTGAAACTGCATGTGATTCAAATTCATTTAGGACTGGGAAACAAAAGCTAGCTCGCCTTACAAGAAACACACTCTGCTTTTGAGAAAAGAGCACTGAGTTTCCTATGGGGTCCGCACAGTGAGCTCTCTCAGAACAAAAGACTGTGCTTCCTATACACACGGGCCATATCTAGTTCAACTCTGCTTAGGAAACTGACAAGAACAGTAGCTCCTCTTCAGTCCAATACACTGTACTTGCTGGGAACAGACGTGAGTGCTATTTGTGCTGTGTATGGCAAGGGGAGCGCAATAGTGACTTTCCTTACCAGAAAACAACTCTTGCTTGTAGGACCAAAAACTGCATGTGGTTAAACTCCATTTAGGGGTGGGAAATAAACGCTAGCTCACCTTACAAAAAACACACTCTGCTTTTGAGAAAAGAGCACTCTTCTACTCTACTGTGTTTCCTATGGTGTCCAAACAGTGAGCTTTCTCAGAACAAAAGAACTGTGCTTCCTAAACACACGGGCCATATCTAGTTCAACTCTAATTAGGAAACTGACAAGAATAGTAGCTCCTCTTCAGTCCAATACACTGTACTTGCTGGGAACAGAATCGAGTGCTATTTGCACTATGTATGGCAATGGGAGTGCAATAATGACTTTCCTTACCAGAAAACAACTCCTGCTTGTACGTCCAGAAGCTGCATGTGATTCAACTCCATTTAGGACTGGGAAACAAACGCTAGCTCGCCTTACAAGAAACACACTCTGCTTTGAGAAAAGGGCACTCTTCTACTCTACTGTGTTTCCTATGTGGTTCCAACAGTGAGCTTGCTCAGAACAAAGAACTGTGCTTCCTACACACACGGGTCATATCTAGATCAATTCTGCTTAGGAAACTGACAAGAACAGTAGCTCCTCTTCAGTCCAATACACTGTACTTGCTGGGAACAGACGCGAGTGCTCTTTGCACTGTGTACTGCAATGGGAGCACAATAGTGACTCTTCTTACCAGAAAACAACTCTTGCTCGTAGGACCTGAAACTGCATGTGATTCAACTCCATTTAGGACTGGGAAACAAATGCTAGCTCGCCTTACAAGAAACACACTCTGCTTTTGAGGAAAGAGCACTCTTCTACTCTACTGTGTTTCCTTTAGGGTCAGAACAGTGAGCTTGCTGAGTACAAAAGAACTGTGCTTCCTACACACACGGGCCATATCTAGTTCAACTCTGCTTAGGAAACTGACAAGAACAGTAGCTCCTCTTCAGACCAATACACTGTACTTGCTGGAAACAGCCACGAGGGCAATTTGTACTGTGAATGGCAATGGGAGCACAATAGTGATTCTTCTTACCAGAAAACAACTCTTGCTCGTAGGAACAGAAACTGCATGTGATTCAACTCCATTTAGGATTGGGAAACAAACGCTTGCTCGCCTCACAAGAAACACACTCTGCTTTTGAGAATAGGGCACACATCTACTCTACTGTGTTTCTTATGGGGTCCAAACAGTGAGCTTGCTCAGAACAAAAGAACTGTGCTTCCTACACACACGGGCCATATCTAGTTCAACTCTGCTTAGGAAACTGACAAGAACAGTAGCTCCTCTTCAGTCCAATACACTGTACTTGCTGGAAAAGCCGCGAGTGCTATTTGCACTGTATGGCAAAGGGAACGCAATAGTGACTCTTCTTACCAGAAAACAACTCTAGCTCATTGGACCAGAAACTGCATATGTATTTCAACTCCATTTAGGACTGGGAAACAAATACTAGCTCGCCTTACAAGAAACACACTCTGCTTTTGAGAAAAGAGCACTCTTCTACTCTAATGTGTTTCCTATGGGGTTCCAACAGTGAGCTTGCTCAGAACAAAAGAACTGGGCTTCCTACACACACGGGCCATATCTAGTTCAACTCTGCTTAGGAAACTAATGAGAACAGTAGCTCCTCTTCAGTCCAATACACTGTACTTGCTGGGAACAGACGCGATGCTATTTGCACTGTGTATGGCAATGGGAGCGCAATAGTGACTTTCCTTAACAGAAAACAACTCTTGCGCGTACGACCAAAAATTGCATGTGATTCAACTCCATTTAGGACTGGGAAACAAACGCTAGCTTGCCTTACAAGAAACACACTCTGCTTTTGAGGAAAGAGCACTCTTCTACTCTACTGTGTTTCCCATAGGGCCAGAACAGTGAGCTTGCTGAGTACAAAAGAACTGTGCCTCCTACACACATGGGCCATATCTAGTTCAACCCTGCTTAGGAACCTGACAAAAACAGTAGATCTTCTTCAGTCCAATACACTGTACTAGCTGGGAACACACGCCAGTGCTATTTGCCCTGTGTATGACAATGGGAGCGCAATAGTGACTCTTCTTACCAGAAAAAAACTCTTGCTCGTAGGACCAAAAACTGCATGTGATTCAACTCCATTTAGGACAGGGAAAAAAACGCTAGCTTGCCTTAAAGAAACACAGTCTGCTTTTGAGAAAAGAGCACTCTTCTACTCTACTGTGTTTCCTATAGGGCCAGAACAGTGAGCTTGCTCAGAACAAAAGAACTGTGCTTCCTACACACACGGGCCATATCTAGTTCAACTCTGCTTTGGAAACTGACAAAAACAGTAGCTCCTCTTCAGTCCAATATACTGCACTTACTGGGAACAGACGCGCGTGCTATTTGCACTGTGTATGGCAATTGGAGCACAATAGTGACTCTTCTTATCAGAAAACAACTCTTGCTCTTAGGACCAGAAACTGCATTTGATTCAATCCACTTAGGACTGGGAAACAAACGCTAGTTCGCCTTACAAGAAACACGCTCTGCTTTGGAGAATAGGGCACACATCTTCTCTGCTGTGTTTCCTATGGGGTCCAAACAGTGAGCTTGCTCAAAACAAAAGAATTGTGCTTCCTACACACACAGGTCATATCTAGTTCAACTCTGCTTAGGAAACTGACAAGAACAGTAGCTCCTCTTCAGTCCAATACACTTTACTTGCTGGGAACAGACGCGAGTGCTATTTGCACTGTGTATGGCAATGGGAGCACAATAGTGACTTTCCTTACCAAAAAACAACTCTTGCTCGTAGGACCTGAAACTGGATGTGATTCAACTCCATTTAGGACTGGGAAACAAACGCTAGCTCGCCTTACAAGAAACACACTCTGCTTTTGAGGAAAGAGCACTCTTCTACTCTACTGTGTTTCCTATAGTGCCAGAACAGTGAGCTTGCTGAGTACAAAAGAACTGTGCTTCCTACACACATGGGCCATATCTAGTTCAACTCTGCTTAGGAACCTGACAAGAACAGTAGATCCTCTTCAGTCCAATACACAGTACATGCTGGGAAAAGACGCCAGTGCTATTTGCCCTGTGTATGACAATGGGAGCGCAATAGACACTCTTCTTACCAGAAAAAACTCTTGATCGTAGGACCAGAAACTGCATGTGATTCAACTCAATTTAGGACTGGGAAACAAACGCTAGCTCGCCTTACAAGAAACACACTCTGCTTTTGAGAATAGAGCACTCTTCTACTCTACTGTGTTTCCTGTAAGGCGAGAACAGTGAGCTTGCTCAGAACAAAAGAACTGTGCTTCCTACACACGCGGGCCATATCTAGTTTAACTTTGCTTAGGAAACTGACAAGAACAGTAGCTCCTCTTCAGTCCAATACACTGTACTTGCTGGGAACAGACGCGAGTGCTATTTGTACTGAGTGTGGCAATGGGAGCACAATAGTGACTCTTCTTACCAGAAAACAACTCTTGCTCGTAGGACCAAAAACTGCATTTGATTCAACTCCATTTAGGACTGGGAAACAAACGCTAGCTCGCCTTACAAGAAACACACTCTGCTTTTGAGAAAAGAGCACTGTTCTACTCTACTGTGTTTCCTATAGGGCCTGTACAGTGAGCTTGCTCAGAACAAAAGAACTGTGCTTCCTACACACACGGGCCATATCTAGTTCAATTCTGCTTAGGAAACTGACAAGAACAGTAGCTCCTCTTCAGTCCAATACACTGTACTTGCTGGGAACAGACGGGAGTGCTATTTGCACTTTGTAAGGCAAAGGGAGCGCAATAGTGACTCTTCTTACCAAAAAACAACTCTAGCTCATAGGACCAGAAACTGCATGTGTATTTCAACTCCATTTAGGACTGGGAAACAAACGGTAGCTCGCCTTACAAGAAGCATACTCTGCTTTTGAGAAAAGAGCACTCTTCTACTCTACTGTGTTTCCTATGGGGTTCCAACAGTGAGCTTGCTCAGAACAAAAGAAATGTGCTTTCTACACACCCGGGTCATATCTAGTTCAACTCTGCTTAGGAAACTGACAAGAACAGTAGCTCCTCTTCAGTCCAATACACTTTACTTGCTGGGAACAGACACAAGTTTATTTGCCCTGTGTATGACAATGGGAGCCCAAGAGTGACTTTTGTTACCAGAAAAAACTCTTGCTTGTAGGACCAGAAACTGCATGTGATTCAAATTCATTTAGTACTGGGAAGCAAACGCTAGCTCGCCTTACAAGAAACACACTCTGCTTTTGAGAAAAGAGCACTCTTCTACTCTACTGTGTTTCCTATGGGGTCCGAACAGTGAGCTTGCTCAGAACAAAAGAACTGTGCATCCTACACACATGGGCCATATCTAGCTCAACTCTGCTGAGGAAACTGACAAGAACAGTAGATCCCCTTCAGTCCAATACACTGTACTTGCTGGGAACAGATGCGAGTGCTATTTGCACTGAGTACGGTATTGGGAGCACAATAGTGACTCTTTTTAACAGAAAACAACTCTTGCTCGTAGGACCAGAAACTGCATGTGATTCAACTCCACTTAGGACTGGGAAACAAACGCTAGCTTGCCTTACAAAAAACTTTTGAGAAAAGGGGACACTTCTACTATACTGTGTTTCCTATAGGGCCAGAACAGTGAGCTTGCTCAGAACAAAAGAACTGTGCTTCCTACACACAAGTGCCATATATAGTTCAACTCTGCTTAGGAAACTGACGAGAAGAGTAGCTCCTCTTCAGTCCAATACACTGTACTTGCTGGTAACAGACGCGAGTGCAATTTGCACTGTATACAGCAATGGGAGCACAATAGTGACTCTTCTTACCAGAAAACAACTCTTGCTCGTAGGACCAGAAACTGCATGTGATTCAACTCCATTTTGGATTGGGAAACAAATGCCAGCTCGCCTTACAAGAAACACACTCTGCTTTTGAGAATAGGGCACACAACTACTCTACTGTGTTTCCTATAGGGCCAGAACAGTGAGATTGCTCAGAACAAAAGAAATGTGCTTCATACACACACGGGCCATATCTAGTACAACTCTGCTTAGGAACCTGACAAGAACAGTAGATCCTCTTCAGTCCAATACACTGTACATGCTGGGAACAGACGCAGGTGCTATTTGCCCTTTTTATGTCAATGGGAGTGCAATAGTGACTCTTCTTACCAGAAAACAACTCTTGCTCGTAGGACCAGAAACTGCATGTGATTCAACTCAATTTAGGACTGGGAAGCAAACGCTAGCTAGCCTTACAAGAAACACACTCTGCTTTTGAGAAAAGAGCACTCTTCTACTCTACTGTGTTTCCTATGGGGTCCGAACAGTGAGCTTGCTCAGAACAAAAGAACTGTGCTTCTTATACACACGGGCCATATCTAGTTCAACTCTGCTTAGGAAACTGACAAGAACAGTAGCTCCTCTTCACTCCAATACACTGTACTTGATTGGAACAGACGCAAGTGCTATTTTTACTGTGTATGGCAATGGGAGCGCAATAGTGACTCTTCTTAACAAAAAATAACTCTACTCGTAGGACCTGAAACTGCATGTGATTCAAATTCATTTAGGACTGGGAAACAAAAGCTAGCTCGCCTTACAAGAAACACACTCTGCTTTTGAGAAAAGAGCACTGAGTTTCCTATGGGGTCCGCACAGTGAGCTCTCTCAGAACAAAAGACTGTGCTTCCTATACACACGGGCCATATCTAGTTCAACTCTGCTTAGGAAACTGACAAGAACAGTAGCTCCTCTTCAGTCCAATACACTGTACTTGCTGGGAACAGACGTGAGTGCTATTTGTGCTGTGTATGGCAAGGGGAGCGCAATAGTGACTTTCCTTACCAGAAAACAACTCTTGCTTGTAGGACCAAAAACTGCATGTGGTTAAACTCCATTTAGGGGTGGGAAATAAACGCTAGCTCACCTTACAAAAAACACACTCTGCTTTTGAGAAAAGAGCACTCTTCTACTCTACTGTGTTTCCTATGGTGTCCAAACAGTGAGCTTTCTCAGAACAAAAGAACTGTGCTTCCTAAACACACGGGCCATATCTAGTTCAACTCTAATTAGGAAACTGACAAGAATAGTAGCTCCTCTTCAGTCCAATACACTGTACTTGCTGGGAACAGAATCGAGTGCTATTTGCACTATGTATGGCAATGGGAGTGCAATAATGACTTTCCTTACCAGAAAACAACTCCTGCTTGTACGTCCAGAAGCTGCATGTGATTCAACTCCATTTAGGACTGGGAAACAAACGCTAGCTCGCCTTACAAGAAACACACTCTGCTTTTGAGAAAAGAGCACTCTTCTACTCTACTGTGTTTTCTATAGGGCCAGAATGTGAGCTTTCTCAAAACAAAAGAACAGTGCTTCCTATACACACGGGCCATATCAGTTCAACTCTGCTTAGGAAACTGACAAGAACAGTAGCTCCTCTTCAGTCCAATACACTGTACTTGATTGGAACAGACGCAAGTGCTATTTGCACTGTGAATGGCAATGGGAGCTCAATAGTGACTCTTCTTACCAGAAAACAACTCTACTCGTAGGACCAGAAACTGCATGTGATTCAACTTCATTTACGACTGGGAAACAAAAGCTAGCTCGCCTTACAAGAAACACACTCGGCTTTTGAGAAAAGAGTACTCTTCTACTCTACTGTGTTTCTTATGGGGTCCGAACAGTGAGCTTGCTCAGAACAAATGAACTGTGCTTCCTACACACACGGGTCATATCTAGTTCAACTCTCCTTAGGAAACTGACAAAAACAGTAGCTCCTCTTCATTCAAATACACTGTACTTGCTGGAAACAGATGCGAGAGCTATTTGTACTGTGTATGGCAGTGGGAGCGCAATAGTGACTCTTCTTACCAGAAAACAACTCTTGCTCGTAGGACTAGAAACTGCATGTGATTCAACTCCATTTGATTGGGAAACAAACGCCAGCTTGCCTTACAAGAAACACAGTCTGCTTTTGAGATTTGGGCACTCATCTACTCTACTGTGTTTCCTATGAGTTCCATACAGTGAGCTTGCTCAGAACAAAAGAACTGTGCTTCCTACACACGAGTCATATCTAGTTCAACTCTGCTTAGGAAACTGACAAGAACAGTAGCTCCTCTTCAGTCCAATACACTGTACTTGCTGGGAACAGACGCGAGTGGTATTTGTACTGTGTATGGCAATGGGAGCACAATAGTGACTCTTCTTACCAGAAAACAACTCTTGCTTGTAGGACCAAAAACTGCTTTTGATTCAACTCCATTTAGGACTGGGAAACAAACGCTAGCTTGCCTTACAAGAAACACGCTCTGCTTTTGAGAAAAGAGCACTCTTCTAATCTACTGTGTTTCCTATAGGGCCAGAACAGTGAGCTTGCTCAGAACAAAAGAACTGTACTTCCTACACACACGGTCCATATCTAGTTCAACTCTGATTAGGAAACTGATGAGAACAGTAGCTCCTGTTCAGTCCAATACACTGTACTTACTGGGAACAGACGCAAGTGCTATTTGCACTGTGTACGGCAATGGGAGCACAATAGTGACTCTTCTTACCAGGAAACAACTCTTGCTCTTAGGACCAGAAACTGCATTTGATTCAATCCATTTAGGACTGGGAAACAAACGCTTGCTCGCCTTACAAGAAACACGCTCTGCTTTTGAGAATATGGCACACAGCTACTCTACTGTGTTTCCTATAGGGTTCCAACAGTGAGCTTGCTCAGAACAAAAGAACTGTGCTTCCTACACACACGGGTCATATCCAGTTCAATTCTGCTTAGGAAATTGACAAGAACAGTAGCTCTTCTTCAGTCCAATACACTGTACTTGCTGGGAACAGATGCGAGTGCTATTTGCACTGTGTTTGGCAATGGGAGCGCAATAGTGACTTTCCTTACCAGAAAACAACTCTTGCGCGTAGGACCAAAAACTGCATGTGATTCAACTCCATTTAGGACTGGAAACAAACGCTAGCTCGCCTTACAAGAAATACACTCTGCTTTTGAGAAAAGAGCACTCTTCTACTCTACTGTGTTTCCTATGGGGTCCAAACAGTGTGCTTGCGCAGAAGAAAAGAACTGTGCTTCCTATACACATGGGCCATATCTAGTTCAACTCTGATTAGGAAACTGACAAGAAGAGTAGCTCCTCTTCATTCCAATACACTGTAATTGATTGGAACAGACGCAAGTGTTATTTGTACTGTGTATGGCAATGGGAGCGCAATAGTGACTCTTCTTACCAAAAAATAACTCTACTCGTAGGACCGGAATCTGCATGTGATTCAAACTCATTTAGGACTGGGAAACAAAAGCTAGCTTGCCTTACAAGAAACACACTCTGCTTTTGAGAAAAGAGCACTCTTCTTCTCTACTATGTGTCCTATGGGTTCCGAACAGTGAGCTTGCTCAGAACAAAAGAACTGTGCTTGCTACGCACACGGGCCATATCTAGTTCAACTCTGCTTAGGAAACTGACAAGAACAGTATCTCCTCTTCAGTCCAATACACTGTACTTGATTGGAACAGACGCGAGTGCTATTTGCACTGTGTATGGCAATGGGAGCACAATAGTGACACTTCTTACCAGAAAACAACTCTTGCTCTTAGGACCAGAAACTGCATGTGATTCAACTCCATTTTGGACTGGGAAGCAAACGCTAGGTCGCCTTACACTAAACACACTCTGCTTTTGAGAAAAGAGCACTCTTCTACTCTACTGTGTTTCCTATGGGGTCTGAACAGTGAGCTTGCTCAGAACAAAAGAACTGTGCTTCCTACACACAGGGGCCATATCTAGTTCAACTCTGCTTAGGAAACTGATGAGAACAGTAGCTCCTCTTCACTCCATACACTGTACTTACTGGAAACAGACGCGAGTGCTATTTGCACTGTGTACAGCAATTGGAGCACAAGAGTGACTCTTCTTACCAGAAAACACCTCTTGCTCTTAGGACCAGAAACTGCATTTGATTCAATCCACTTAGGACTGGGAAACAAACGCTAGCTCGCCTTACAAGAAACAAGCTCTGCTTTTGAGAATAGGGCACACTTCTACTCTACTGTGTTTCCTATAGGGTCCAAACAGTGAGCTTGCTCAGAACAAAAGAAGTGTGCTTCCTACACACACGGGCCATATCTAGTTCAATTCTGCTTAGGAAACTGACAAGAACAGTAGATCCTCTTCAGTCTAATACACTGTACTTGCTGGGAACAGACGCCAGTGGTATTTGCACTGTGTATGAAAATGGAAGCCCAATAGTGACTTTTTTTTTTTTTTGGTTTTTCAAGACAGGGTTTCTCTGTGTAGCTTTGCGCCTTTCTTGGGACTCACTTGGTAGCCCAGGTTGGCCTCGAACTCACAGAGATCCACCTTGCCCTGCCTCCCAAGTGCTGGGATTAAAGGCGTGTGCCACCACCGCCTGGCTCAATAGTGACTTTTATTACCAAAAAAAACTCTTGCTTGTAGGACCAGAAACTGCATGTGATTCAAATCCATTTAGGATTGGGAAGCAAACACTAGCTCGCATTACAAGAAACACACTCGGATTTTGAGAAAAAAGCACTCTTCTACTCTACTGTGTTTCCTATGTGGTCACAACAGTGAGCTTACTCAGAACAAAAGAACTGTGCTTCCTATACACACGCGCCACATCTAGTTCAACTCTGCTTAGGAAACTGACAAGAACAGTAGCTCCTCTTCAGTCCAATACACTGTACTTGCTGGGAACAGACGCGAGTGCTATTTGCCCTGTGTATGGCAATGGGAGCACAATAGTGACTCTTCTTACCAGAAAACAAATCTTGCTCTTAGGACCAGTAACTGCATGTGATTCAACTCCATTTAGGACTGGCAAAAAAACACTAGCTCGCCTTACAAGAAACACACTCTGCTTTTGAGAAAAGAGCACTCTTCTACTCTACTGTATTTCCTATGGGGTCTGAACAGTGAGCTTGCTCAGAACAAAAGAAATGTACTTCCTGCACACACGGGCCATATCTAGTTCAACTCTGCTTAGGAAACTGACAAGAACAGTAGCTCCTCTTCAATCCAATACACTGTACTTGCTGGGAGCAGATGCCAGTGCTATTTGCACTGTGTATGGCAATGGGAGCGCAACAGTGACACTTCTTACCAGAAAACATCTCTTGCTCTTAGGACCAGAAACTGCATGTGATTCAACTCCATTTTGGACTGGGAAGCAAACGCTAGGTCGCCTTACACTAAACACACTCGGCTTTTGAGAAAAGAGCACTCTTCTACTCTACTGTGTTTCCTATGGGGTCCAAACAGTGAGCTTGCTCAGAACAAAAGAACTGTGCTTCCTACACACAGGGGCCATATCTAGTTCAACTCTGGTTAGGAACCTGACAAGAACAGTAGCTCCTCTTCAGTCCAATACACTGTACTTGCTGGGAACAGACGCAAGGGCTATTTGCACTGTGTATATCAATGGGGACGCAATAGTGACTATCGTTACGAGAAAACAACTCTTGCTCGTAGGACCAAAACTGCATGTGGTTCAACTCCATTTAGGACTGGGAATCAAACGCTAGCTCGCCTTACAAGAAACACACTCTGCTTTTGAGAAAAGAGCACTCTTCTACTCTACTCTGTTTCCTATAGTGCCAGTAGAGTGAGCTTGCTCAGAACAAAAGAACTGTGCTTCCTACACAAATGGCCATATCCATTTCAATTCTGCTTAGGAAACTGACAAGAACAGTAGCTCCTCTTCAGTCCAATACACTGTACTTGCTGGGAACAGATGCGAGTGCTATTTGCACTGTGTTTGGCAATGGGAGCACAATAGTGACTTTCCTTGCCAGAAAACAACTCTTGCGTGTAGGACCAAAAACTGCATGTGATTCAACTCCATTTAGGACTGGGAAACAAACGCTAGCTCGCCTTACAAGAAACACACTCTGCTTTTGAGAAAAGAGCACTCTTCTTCTCTACTCTATTTCCTATGGGGTCCGAACAGTGAGCTTGCTCAGAACAAAAGAAATGTACTTCCTGCACACATGGACATATCTAGTTCAATTCTGCTTAGGAAACTGACAAGAACAGTAGATCCTCTTCAGTGCAATACACTGTACATGCTGGGAGAAGAAGCCAGTGCTATTTGCCCTGTGTATGACAATGGGAGCACAGTAGTGACTCTTCTTACCAGAAAACATCTCTTGCTCATAGGAACAGAAACTGCATGTGATTCAACTCCATTTAGAACTTGGAAACAAACACTAGCTCGCCTTACAAGAAACACACTCTGCTTTTGAGAAAAGAGCACTCTGCTACTCTACTGTGTTTCCTATAGTGCCAGAACAGTGAGCTTGCTCAGAACGAAAGAACTGTGCTTTCTACACACACGGGCTATATCTAGTTCAACTCTGCATAGGAAACTGACAAGAACAGTAGATCCTCTTCAGTCCAATACACTGTACATGCTGGGAAAAGACGCCAGTGCTATTTGCCCTGTGTATGACAAAGCGAGCGCAATAGTGACTCTTCTTACCAGAAAAAAACTCTTGCTTGTAGGACCAGAAAGTGCATGTGATTCAACTCCATTTAAGTCTGGGAAGCAAACGCTATCTCGCCTTACAAGAAACACACTCTGCTTTTGAGAAAAGAGCACTGAGTTTCCTATGGGGTCCGCACAGTGAACTTGCTCAGAACAGAAGAGCTGTGCTTCCTATACACACAGGCCATATCTAGTTCAACTCTTCTTAGGAAACTGACAAGAACAGTAGCTCCTCTTCAGTCCAATACACTGTACTTGCTGGGAACTGACGTGAGTGCTATTTGTGCTGTGTATGGCAAAGGGAGCGCAATAGTGACTTTCCTTACCAGAAAACAACTCTTGCTCGTAGGACCAAAAAGTGCATGTGATTAAACTCCATTTAGGGGTGGGAAGCAAACGCTCGCTCACCTTACAAGAAACACACTCTGCTTTTGAGAAAAGAGCACTCTTCTACTCTACTGTGTTTCCTATAAGGCCAGTACAGTGAGCTTGCTCAGAACAAAAGAACTGTGCTTCCTACACACATGGCTGTATCTAGTTCAATTCTGCTTAGGAAACTGACAAGAACAGTAGATCCTCTTCAGTCCAATACACTGTACATGCTGGGAACAGACGCCAGGGCTATTTGCCCTGTGTATGACAATGGGAGGGCAAAAGTGACTCTTCTTACCAGAAAACAACTCTTGCTTGTAGGACCAGATCCTGCATGTGATTCAACTCCATTTAGGACTGGGAAACAAATGCCAGCTCGCCTTACAAGAAACACACTCTGCTTTTGAGAAAAGAGCACTCTTCTACTCTACTGTGTTTTCTATGGGGTCCAAACAGTGAGCTTTCTCAGAACAAAAGAACTGTGCTTCCTAAACACAAGGGCCATATCTAGTTCAACTCTGATTAGGAAACTGACAAGAATAGTATCTGCTCTTCAGTCCAATACACTGTACTTGCTGGGAACAGAATCGAGAGCTATTTGCACTGTTTATGGCAATGGGATCACAATTGTGACTCTTCTTACCAGAAAACAATTCTTGCTCGTAGGACCAAAAACTGCATGTCATTCAATTCCTTTTAGGACTGGGAAACAAACATTAGCTCGCCTTACAAGAAACACACTCTGCTTTTGAGAAAAGAGCACTCTTCTACTCTACTGTGTTTTCTATAGGGACAGAAAGTGAGCTTGCTCAAAACAAAAGAACTATGCTTCCTATACACACGGGCCATATCTAGTTCAACTCTGCTTAGGAAACTGACAAGAACAGTATCTGCTCTTCAGTCCAATACACTGTACTTGATTGGAACAGACGCAAGTGCTATTTGCACTGTATATGGCAATGGGAGTTCAATAGTGACTCCTCTTACCAAAGAACAACTCTACTCGTAGGACCAGAAACTGCATGTGATTCAACTTCATTTACGACTGGGAAACAAAAGCTAGCTCGCCTTACAAGAAACACACTCTGCTTTTGAGAAAAGAGTACTCTTCTACTCTACTGTGTTTCCTATGGGGTCCGAACAGTGAGCTTGCTCAGAACAAATGAACTGTGCTTCCTACACACACGGGCCATATCTAGTTCAAATCTGCTTAGGAAACTGACAAGTACAGTAGCTCCTCTTCAATCCAATACACTGTACTTGCTGGGAGCAGACGCAATTGCTATTTGCACTGTGTATGGCAATGGGAGCGCAATAGTGACACTTCTTACCAGAAAACAACTCTTGCTCTTAGGACCAGAAAATGCATGTGATTCAACTCCATTTAGGACTGGGAAGCAAGCACTAGGTCGCCTTGCACTAAACACACTCGGCTTTTGAGAAAAGAGCACTCTTCTACTTTACTGTGTTTCCTATGTGGTCACAACAGTGAGCTTACTCAGAACAAAAGAACTGTGCTTCCTATACACACGGGCCACATCTAGTTCAACTCTGCTTAGGAAACTGACAAGAACAGTAGCTCCTCTTCAGTCCAATACACTGTACTTGCTGGGAACAGACGCAAGTGCTATTTGCACTGTGTATGTCAATGGGAGCACAATAGTGACTATCCTTACGAGAAAACAACTCTTGCTCGTAGGACCAAAAACTGCATATGATTCAACTCCATTTCTGACTGGGAAACAAACGCTAGCTCGCCTTACAAGAAACACACTCTGCTTTTGAGAAAAGAGCACTCTTCTACTCTACTCTGTTTCCTATAGGGCCAGTACAGTGAGCTTGCTCAGAACAAAAGAACTGTGCTTCCTACACAAATGGCCATATCCAGTTCAACTCTCCTTAGGAAACTGACAAAAACAGTAGCTCCTCTTCATTCAAATACACTGTACTTGCTGGAAACAGATGCGAGAGCTATTTGTACTGTGTATGGCAGTGGGAGCGCAATAGTGACTCTTCTTACCAGAAAACAACTCTTGCTCGTAGGACTAGAAACTGCATGTGATTCAACTCCATTTGATTGGGAAACAAACGCCAGCTTGCCTTACAAGAAACACAGTCTGCTTTTGAGATTTGGGCACTCATCTACTCTACTGTGTTTCCTATGAGTTCCATACAGTGAGCTTGCTCAGAACAAAAGAACTGTGCTTCCTACACACGAGTCATATCTAGTTCAACTCTGCTTAGGAAACTGACAAGAACAGTAGCTCCTCTTCAGTCCAATACACTGTACTTGCTGGGAACAGACGCGAGTGGTATTTGTACTGTGTATGGCAATGGGAGCACAATAGTGACTCTTCTTACCAGAAAACAACTCTTGCTTGTAGGACCAAAAACTGCTTTTGATTCAACTCCATTTAGGACTGGGAAACAAACGCTAGCTTGCCTTACAAGAAACACGCTCTGCTTTTGAGAAAAGAGCACTCTTCTAATCTACTGTGTTTCCTATAGGGCCAGAACAGTGAGCTTGCTCAGAACAAAAGAACTGTACTTCCTACACACACGGTCCATATCTAGTTCAACTCTGATTAGGAAACTGATGAGAACAGTAGCTCCTGTTCAGTCCAATACACTGTACTTACTGGGAACAGACGCAAGTGCTATTTGCACTGTGTACGGCAATGGGAGCACAATAGTGACTCTTCTTACCAGGAAACAACTCTTGCTCTTAGGACCAGAAACTGCATTTGATTCAATCCATTTAGGACTGGGAAACAAACGCTTGCTCGCCTTACAAGAAACACGCTCTGCTTTTGAGAATAGGGCACACAGCTACTCTACTGTGTTTCCTATAGGGTTCCAACAGTGAGCTTGCTCAGAACAAAAGAACTGTGCTTCCTACACACACGGGTCATATCCAGTTCAATTCTGCTTAGGAAATTGACAAGAACAGTAGCTCTTCTTCAGTCCAATACACTGTACTTGCTGGGAACAGATGCGAGTGCTATTTGCACTGTGTTTGGCAATGGGAGCGCAATAGTGACTTTCCTTACCAGAAAACAACTCTTGCGCGTAGGACCAAAAACTGCATGTGATTCAACTCCATTTAGGACTGGAAACAAACGCTAGCTCGCCTTACAAGAAATACACTCTGCTTTTGAGAAAAGAGCACTCTTCTACTCTACTGTGTTTCCTATGGGGTCCAAACAGTGTGCTTGCGCAGAAGAAAAGAACTGTGCTTCCTATACACATGGGCCATATCTAGTTCAACTCTGATTAGGAAACTGACAAGAAGAGTAGCTCCTCTTCATTCCAATACACTGTAATTGATTGGAACAGACACAAGTGTTATTTGTACTGTGTATGGCAATGGGAGCGCAATAGTGACTCTTCTTACCAAAAAATAACTCTACTCGTAGGACCAGAATCTGCATGTGATTCAAACTCATTTAGGACTGGGAAACAAAAGCTAGCTTGTTTTACAAGAAACACACTCTGCTTTTGAGAAAAGAGCACTCTTCTTCTCTACTATGTGTCCTATGGGTTCCGAACAGTGAGCTTGCTCAGAACAAAAGAACTGTGCTTGCTACGCACACGGGCCATATCTAGTTCAACTCTGCTTAGGAAACTGACAAGAACAGTATCTCCTCTTCAGTCCAATACACTGTACTTGATTGGAACAGACGCGAGTGCTATTTGCACTGTGTATGGCAATGGGAGCACAATAGTGACACTTCTTACCAGAAAACAACTCTTGCTCTTAGGACCAGAAACTGCATGTGATTCAACTCCATTTTGGACTGGGAAGCAAACGCTAGGTCGCCTTACACTAAACACACTCTGCTTTTGAGAAAAGAGCACTCTTCTACTCTACTGTGTTTCCTATGGGGTCTGAACAGTGAGCTTGCTCAGAACAAAAGAACTGTGCTTCCTACACACAGGGGCCATATCTAGTTCAACTCTGCTTAGGAAACTGATGAGAACAGTAGCTCCTCTTCACTCCATACACTGTACTTACTGGAAACAGACGCGAGTGCTATTTGCACTGTGTACAGCAATTGGAGCACAAGAGTGACTCTTCTTACCAGAAAACACCTCTTGCTCTTAGGACCAGAAACTGCATTTGATTCAATCCACTTAGGACTGGGAAACAAACGCTAGCTCGCCTTACAAGAAACAAGCTCTGCTTTTGAGAATAGGGCACACTTCTACTCTACTGTGTTTCCTATAGGGTCCAAACAGTGAGCTTGCTCAGAACAAAAGAAGTGTGCTTCCTACACACACGGGCCATATCTAGTTCAATTCTGCTTAGGAAACTGACAAGAACAGTAGATCCTCTTCAGTCTAATACACTGTACTTGCTGGGAACAGACGCCAGTGGTATTTGCACTGTGTATGAAAATGGAAGCCCAATAGTGACTTTTTTTTTTTTTTGGTTTTTCAAGACAGGGTTTCTCTGTGTAGCTTTGCGCCTTTCTTGGGACTCACTTGGTAGCCCAGGTTGGCCTCGAACTCACAGAGATCCACCTTGCCCTGCCTCCCAAGTGCTGGGATTAAAGGCGTGTGCCACCACCGCCTGGCTCAATAGTGACTTTTATTACCAAAAAAAACTCTGGCTTGTAGGACCAGAAACTGCATGTGATTCAAATCCATTTAGGATTGGGAAGCAAACACTAGCTCGCATTACAAGAAACACACTCGGATTTTGAGAAAAAAGCACTCTTCTACTCTACTGTGTTTCCTATGTGGTCACAACAGTGAGCTTACTCAGAACAAAAGAACTGTGCTTCCTATACACACGCGCCACATCTAGTTCAACTCTGCTTAGGAAACTGACAAGAACAGTAGCTCCTCTTCAGTCCAATACACTGTACTTGCTGGGAACAGACGCGAGTGCTATTTGCCCTGTGTATGGCAATGGGAGCACAATAGTGACTCTTCTTACCAGAAAACAAATCTTGCTCTTAGGACCAGTAACTGCATGTGATTCAACTCCATTTAGGACTGGCAAAAAAACACTAGCTCGCCTTACAAGAAACACACTCTGCTTTTGAGAAAAGAGCACTCTTCTACTCTACTGTATTTCCTATGGGGTCTGAACAGTGAGCTTGCTCAGAACAAAAGAAATGTACTTCCTGCACACACGGGCCATATCTAGTTCAACTCTGCTTAGGAAACTGACAAGAACAGTAGCTCCTCTTCAATCCAATACACTGTACTTGCTGGGAGCAGATGCCAGTGCTATTTGCACTGTGTATGGCAATGGGAGCGCAACAGTGACACTTCTTACCAGAAAACATCTCTTGCTCTTAGGACCAGAAACTGCATGTGATTCAACTCCATTTTGGACTGGGAAGCAAACGCTAGGTCGCCTTACACTAAACACACTCGGCTTTTGAGAAAAGAGCACTCTTCTACTCTACTGTGTTTCCTATGGGGTCCAAACAGTGAGCTTGCTCAGAACAAAAGAACTGTGCTTCCTACACACAGGGGCCATATCTAGTTCAACTCTGGTTAGGAACCTGACAAGAACAGTAGCTCCTCTTCAGTCCAATACACTGTACTTGCTGGGAACAGACGCAAGGGCTATTTGCACTGTGTATATCAATGGGGACGCAATAGTGACTATCGTTACGAGAAAACAACTCTTGCTCGTAGGACCAAAACTGCATGTGGTTCAACTCCATTTAGGACTGGGAATCAAATGCTAGCTCGCCTTACAAGAAACACACTCTGCTTTTGAGAAAAGAGCACTCTTCTACTTTACTCTGTTTCCTATAGTGCCAGTACAGTGAGCTTGCTCAGAACAAAAGAACTGTGCTTCCTACACAAATGGCCATATCCATTTCAATTCTGCTTAGGAAACTGACAAGAACAGTAGCTCCTCTTCAGTCCAATACACTGTACTTGCTGGGAACAGATGCGAGTGCTATTTGCACTGTGTTTGGCAATGGGAGCACAATAGTGACTTTCCTTGCCAGAAAACAACTCTTGCGTGTAGGACCAAAAACTGCATGTGATTCAACTCCATTTAGGACTGGGAAACAAACGCTAGCTCGCCTTACAAGAAACACACTCTGCTTTTGAGAAAAGAGCACTCTTCTTCTCTACTCTATTTCCTATGGGGTCCGAACAGTGAGCTTGCTCAGAACAAAAGAAATGTACTTCCTGCACACATGGACATATCTAGTTCAATTCTGCTTAGGAAACTGACAAGAACAGTAGATCCTCTTCAGTGCAATACACTGTACATGCTGGGAGAAGAAGCCAGTGCTATTTGCCCTGTGTATGACAATGGGAGCACAGTAGTGACTCTTCTTACCAGAAAACATCTCTTGCTCATAGGAACAGAAACTGCATGTGATTCAACTCCATTTAGAACTTGGAAACAAACACTAGCTCGCCTTACAAGAAACACACTCTGCTTTTGAGAAAAGAGCACTCTGCTACTCTACTGTGTTTCCTATAGTGCCAGAACAGTGAGCTTGCTCAGAACGAAAGAACTGTGCTTTCTACACACACGGGCTATATCTAGTTCAACTCTGCATAGGAAACTGACAAGAACAGTAGATCCTCTTCAGTCCAATACACTGTACATGCTGGGAAAAGACGCCAGTGCTATTTGCCCTGTGTATGACAAAGCGAGCGCAATAGTGACTCTTCTTACCAGAAAAAAACTCTTGCTTGTAGGACCAGAAAGTGCATGTGATTCAACTCCATTTAAGTCTGGGAAGCAAACGCTATCTCGCCTTACAAGAAACACACTCTGCTTTTGAGAAAAGAGCACTGAGTTTCCTATGGGGTCCGCACAGTGAACTTGCTCAGAACAGAAGAGCTGTGCTTCCTATACACACAGGCCATATCTAGTTCAACTCTTCTTAGGAAACTGACAAGAACAGTAGCTCCTCTTCAGTCCAATACACTGTACTTGCTGGGAACTGACGTGAGTGCTATTTGTGCTGTGTATGGCAAAGGGAGCGCAATAGTGACTTTCCTTACCAGAAAACAACTCTTGCTCGTAGGACCAAAAAGTGCATGTGATTAAACTCCATTTAGGGGTGGGAAACAAACGCTCGCTCACCTTACAAGAAACACACTCTGCTTTTGAGAAAAGAGCACTCTTCTACTCTACTGTGTTTTCTATGGGGTCCAAACAGTGAGATTTCTCAGAACAAAAGAACTGTGCTTCCTAAACACAAGGGCCATATCTAGTTCAACTCTGATTAGGAAACTGACAAGAATAGTATCTGCTCTTCAGTCCAATACACTGTACTTGCTGGGAACAGAATCGAGAGCTATTTGCACTGTTTATGGCAATGGGATCACAATTGTGACTCTTCTTACCAGAAAACAATTCTTGCTCGTAGGACCAAAAACTGCATGTCATTCAATTCCTTTTAGGACTGGGAAACAAACATTAGCTCGCCATACAAGAAACACACTCTGCTTTTGAGAAAAGAGCACTCTTCTACTCTACTGTGTTTTCTATAGGGACAGAAAGTGAGCTTGCTCAAAACAAAAGAACTATGCTTCCTATACACACGGGCCATATCTAGTTCAACTCTGCTTAGGAAACTGACAAGAACAGTATCTGCTCTTCAGTCCAATACACTGTACTTGATTGGAACAGACGCAAGTGCTATTTGCACTGTATATGGCAATGGGAGTTCAATAGTGACTCCTCTTACCAAAGAACAACTCTACTCGTAGGACCAGAAACTGCATGTGATTCAACTTCATTTACGACTGGGAAACAAAAGCTAGCTCGCCTTACAAGAAACACACTCTGCTTTTGAGAAAAGAGTACTCTTCTACTCTACTGTGTTTCCTATGGGGTCCGAACAGTGAGCTTGCTCAGAACAAATGAACTGTGCTTCCTACACACACGGGCCATATCTAGTTCAAATCTGCTTAGGAAACTGACAAGTACAGTAGCTCCTCTTCAATCCAATACACTGTACTTGCTGGGAGCAGACGCAATTGCTATTTGCACTGTGTATGGCAATGGGAGCGCAATAGTGACACTTCTTACCAGAAAACAACTCTTGCTCTTAGGACCAGAAAATGCATGTGATTCAACTCCATTTAGGACTGGGAAGCAAGCACTAGGTCGCCTTGCACTAAACACACTCGGCTTTTGAGAAAAGAGCACTCTTCTACTTTACTGTGTTTCCTATGTGGTCACAACAGTGAGCTTACTCAGAACAAAAGAACTGTGCTTCCTATACACACGGGCCACATCTAGTTCAACTCTGCTTAGGAAACTGACAAGAACAGTAGCTCCTCTTCAGTCCAATACACTGTACTTGCTGGGAACAGACGCAAGTGCTATTGGCACTGTGTATGTCAATGGGAGCACAATAGTGACTATCCTTACGAGAAAACAACTCTTGCTCGTAGGACCAAAAACTGCATATGATTCAACTCCATTTCTGACTGGGAAACAAACGCTAGCTCGCCTTACAAGAAACACACTCTGCTTTTGAGAAAAGAGCACTCTTCTACTCTACTCTGTTTCCTATAGGGCCAGTACAGTGAGCTTGCTCAGAACAAAAGAACTGTGCTTCCTACACAAATGGCCATATCCAGTTCAATTCTGCTTAGGAAACTGACAAGAACAGTAGCTCCTCTTCAGTCCAATACACTGTACTTGCTGGGAACAGATGCGAGTGCTATTTGCACTGTGTTTGGCAATGGGAGCGCAATAGTGACTTTCCTTACCAGAAAACAACTCTTGCGCGTAGGACCAAAAACTGCATGTGATTCAACTCCATTTAGGACTGGGAAACAAACGCTCTTGCCTTACAAGAAACACACTCTGCTTTTGAGAAAAGAGCACTCTTCTACTCTACTGTGTTTCCTATAGGGCCAGAACAGTGAGCTTGCTCAGAACAAAAGAACTGTGCTTCCTACACACACGGGCCATATCTAGTTCAACTCTGCTTAGGAAACTGACAAGAACGGTAACTCCTCTTCAGTCCAATACACTGTACTTGCTGGGAACAGATGCGAGTGCTATTTGCAAGGTGTGCGGCAATGGGAGCACAATAGTGACTCTTCTTACCAGAAAACAACTCTTGCTCAAAGGATCAAAAACTGCATGTGATTCAACTCCATTTAGGAGTGGGAAACAAACGCTAGCTCGCCTTACAAGAAACACACTCTGCTTTTGAGAAAATAGCACTCTTCTACTCTACTGTGTTTCCTATAGGGCCAGAACAGTGAGCTTGCTCAGAACAAAAGAACTGTGCTTTCTACACTCACGGGCTATATCTAGTTCAACTCTGCATAGGAAACTGACAAGAACAGTAGATCCTCTTCAGTCCAATACACTGTACATGCTGGGAAAAGACGCCAGTGCTATTTGCCCTGTGTATGACAATGCGAGCGCAATAGTGACTCTTCTTACCAGAAAAATACTCTTGCTTGTAGGACCAGAAAGTGCATGTGATTCAACTCCATTTCTGACTGGGAAGCAAACGCTATCTCGCCTTACAAGAAACACACTCTGCTTTTGAGAAAAGAGCACTGAGTTTCCTATGGGGTCCGCACAGTGAGCTTGCTCAGAACAAAAGAGCTGTGCTTCCTATACACACAGGCCATATCTAGTTCAACTCTTCTTAGGAAACTGACAAGAACAGTAGCTTCTTTTCAGTCCAATACACTGTACTTGCTGGGAACTGACGTGAGTGCTATTTGTGCTGTGTATGGCAAAGGGAGCGCAATAGTGACTTTCCTTACCAGAAAACAACTCTTGCTCGTAGGACCAAAAAGTGCATGTGATTAAACTCCATTTCGGGGTGGGAAACAAACGCTCGCTCACCTTACAAGAAACACACACTGCTTTTGAGAAAAGAGCACTCTTCTACTCTACTGTGTTTCCTATAAGGCCAGTACAGTGAGCTTGCTCAGAACAAAAGAACTGTGCTTCCTACACACATAGCCGTATCTAGTTCAATTCTGCTTAGGAAACTGACAAGAACAGTAGATCCTCTTCAGTCCAATACACTGTACATGCTGGGAACAGACGCCAGGGCTATTTGCCCTGTGTATGACAATGGGAGGGCAAAAGTGACTCTTCTTACCAGAAAACAACTCTTGCTTGTAGGACCAGAACCTGCATGTGATTCAACTCCATTTAGGACTGGGAAACAAATGCCAGCTCGCCTTACAAGAAACACACTCTGCTTTTGAGAAAAGAGCACTTTTCACCTCTACTGTGTTTCTTATGGGGTCCAAACAGTGAGCTTTCTCAGAACAAAAGAACTGTGCTTCCTAAACACAAGGGCCATATCTAGTTCAACTCTGATTAGGAAACTGACAAGAATAGTAGGTCCTCTTCAGTCCAATACACTGTACTTGCTGGGAACAGAATCGAGAGCTATTTGCACTGTGTATGGCAATGGGAGCACAATAGTGACTCTTCTTACCAGAAAACAACTCTTGCTCGTAGGACCAAAAACTGCATGTCATTCAACTCTTTTTAGGACTGGGAATCAAACATTAGCTCGCCTTACAAGAAACACACTCTGCTTTTGAGAAAAGAGCACACTTCTACTCAACTGTGTTTTCTATAGGGCCAGAAAGTGAGCTTGCTCAAAACAAAAGAACTGTGCTTCCTATACACACGGGCCATATCTAGTTCAACTCTGCTTAGGAAACTGACAAGAACAGTATCTGCTCTTCAGTCCAATACACTGTACTTGATTGGAACAGACGCAAGTGCTATTTGCACTGTGTATGGCAAGGGGAGCTCAATAGTGACTCCTCTTACCAAAAAACAACTCTACTCGTAGGACCAGAAACTGCATGTGATTCAACTTCATTTACGACTGGAAAACAAAAGCTAGCTCGCCTTACAAGAAACACACTCTGCTTTTGAGAAAAGAGTACTCTTCTACTCTACTGTGTTTCCTATGGGGTCCGAACAGTGAGCTTGCTCAGAACAAATGAACTGTGCTTCCTACACACACGGGCCATATCTAGTTCAAATCTGCTTAGGAAACTGACAAGTACAGTAGCTCCTCTTCAATCCAATACATTGTACTTGCTGGGAGCAGACGCCATTGCTATTTGCACTGTGTATGGCAATGGGAGCGCAATAGTGACACTTCTTACCAGAAAACAACACTTGCTCTTAGGACCAGAAACTGCATGTGATTCAACTCCATTTAGGACTGGGAAGCAAACACTAGGTCGCCTTACACTAAACACACTCGGCTTTTGAGAAAAGAGCACTCTTCTACTTTACTGTGTTTCCTACGGGGTCCAAAGAGTGAGCTTGCTCAGAACAAAAGAACTGTGCTTCCTACACAAACGGGCCATATCTAGTTAAACTCTGGTTAGGAAAATGACAAGAACAGTAGCTCTTCTTCAGTCCAATACACTGTACTTGCTGGGAACAGACGCAAGTGCTATTTGCACGGTGTATGTCAATGGGAGCGCAATAGTGTCTATCCTTACGAGAAAACAACTCTTGCTCGTACGACCAAAAACTGCATATGATTCAACTCCATTTCTGACTGGGAAACAAACGCTAGCTTGCCTTACAAGAAACACACTCTGCTTTTGAGAAAAGAGCACTCTTCTACTCTACTCTGTTTCCTATAGGGCCAGTACAGTGAGCTTGCTCAGAACAAAAGAACTGTGCTTCCTACACAAATGGCCATATCCAGTTCAATTCTGCTTAGGAAACTGACAAGAACAGTAGCTCCTCTTCAGTCCAATACACTGTACTTGCTGGGAACAGATGCGAGTGCTATTTGCACTGTGTTTGGCAATGGGAGCGCAATAGTGACTTTCCTTACCAGAAAACAACTCTTGCGCGTAGGACCAAAAACTGCATGTGATTCAACTCCATTTAGGACTGGGAAATAAACGCTAGCTCGCCTTACAAGAAACACACTCTGCTTTTGAGAAAAGAGCACTCTTTTACTCTACTGTGTTCCCTATGGGGTCCGAAAGGTGAACTTGCTCAGAACAAAAGAACTGTGCTTCCTGTACACACGGGCCATATCTAGTTCAACTCTGCTTAGGAAACTGACAAGAATAGTAGCTCCTCTTCATTCCAATACACTGTAATTGATTGGTATAGACGCAAGTGTTATTTGTACTGTGTATGGCAATGGGAGCGCAATAGTGACTCTACTTACCAAAAAATAACTCTACTCGTAGGACTGGAATCTGCATGTGATTCAAACTCATTTAGGACTGGGAAACAAAAGCTAGCTCGCCTTACAAGAAACACACTCTGCTTTTGCGAAAAGAGCACTCTTCTTCTCTACTATGTGTCCTATGGGTTCCGAACAGTGAGCTTGCTCAGAACAAAGAACTGTGCTTCCTACGCACAGGGGCCATATCCAGTTCAACTCTGCTTAGGAAACTGACAAGAACAGTAGCTCCTCTTCAGTCCAATACACTGTACTTGCTGGGAACAGATGCGAGTGCTATTTGCACTGTGTTTGGCAATGGGAGCGCAATAGTGACTTTCCTTACCAGAAAACAACTCTTGCGCGTAGGACCAAAAACTGCATGTGATTCAACTCCATTTAGGACTGGGAAACAAACGCTCTTGCCTTACAAGAAACACACTCTGCTTTTGAGAAAAGAGCACTCTTCTACTCTACTGTGTTTCCTATAGGGCCAGAACAGTGAGCTTGCTCAGAACAAAAGAACTGTGCTTCCTACACACAAGGGCCATATCTAGTTCAACTCTGCTTAGGAAACTGAAAAGAACAGTAACTCCTCTTCAGTCCAATACACTGTACTTGCTGGGAACAGATGCGAGTGCTATTTGCACGGTGTACGGCAATGGGAGCACAATAGTGACTCTTCTTACCAGAAAACAACTCTTGCTCAAAGGATCAAAAACTGCATGTGATTCAACTCCATTTAGGTCTGGGAAGCAAATGCTATCTCGCCTTACAACTAACACACTCTGCTTTTGAGAAAAGAGCACTGAGTTTCCTATGGGGTCCACACAGTGAGCTTGCTAAGAACAAAAGAACTGTGCTTCCTACACACACGGGCCATATCTAGTTCAACTCTGCTTAGGAAACTGACGAGAACAGTAGCTCCTCTTCAGTCCAATACACTGTACTTGCTGGGAACAGATGCGAGTGCTATTTGCACGGTGTAGGGCAATGGGAGCACAATAGTGACTCTTCTTACCAGAAAACAACTCTTGCTCAAAGGATCAAAAACTGCATGTGATTCAACTCCATTTAGGAGTGGGAAACAAACGCTAGCTCGCCTTACAAGAAACACACTCTGCTTTTGAGAAAAGAGCACTCTTCTACTCTACTGTGTTTCCTATAGGGCCAGAACAGTGAGCTTGCTCAGAACAAAAGAACTGTGCTTCCTACACACACGGACTATATCTAGTTCAACTCTTCGTAGGAAACTGACAAGAACAGTAGATCCTCTTCAGTCCAATACACTGTACATGCTGGGAACAGACGCCAGTGCTATTTGCCCTGTGTATTGCAATGCGAGCGCAATAGTGACACTTCTTGCCAGAAAACAACTCTTGCTTGTAGGACCAGAAACTGCATGTGATTCAACTCCATTTAGGTCTGGGAAGCAAATGCTATCTCGCCTTACAACTAACACACTCTGCTTTTGAGAAAAGAGCACTGAGTTTCCTATGGGGTCCGCACAGTGAGCTTGCTAAGAACAAAAGAACTGTGCTTCCTACACACACGGGCCATATTGAGTTCAACTCTGCGGAGGAAACTGACAAGAACAGTAGATCTTCTTCAGTCCAATACACTGTACAGGCTGGGAACAGACGCCAGTGCTATTTTCCCTGAGTATGACAATGAGAGAGCAATAGTGACTTTCCTTACCAGAAAACAACTCTTGCTCGTATGTCCAGAAACTGCATGTGATTCAACTCCATTTAGGACTGGGAAACAAACATTATCTCACCTTACAAGAACCACACTCTGCTTTTGAGAAAAGAGCACTCTTCTACTCTATTGTGTTTCCTATAGGGCCAGAAAGTAAGTTTGCTCAGAACAAAAGAACTGTGCTTCCTATAAACATGGGCTATATCTTGTTCAACTCTGCTCAGGAAACTGAGAAGAACAGTATCTCCTCTTCAGTCCAATACACTGTACTTGATTGGAACAGACGCAAGTGCTATTTGCACTGTGTATGGCAATGGGAGTGCAATAGTGACTCTTCTTACCAAAAAACAACTCTACTTGTAAAAACAGAAACTGCATGTGATTCAACTTCATTTACGACTGGGAAACAAAATCTAGCTCGCCTTTCAAGAAACACACTCTGCTTTTGAGAAAAGAGTACTCTTCTACTCTACTGTGTTTCCTATGGGTCCGAACAGTGAGCTTGCTCAGAACAAATGAACTGTGCTTCCTACACACACGGGCCATATCTAGCTCAAGTCTGCTTAGGAAACTGACAAGAACAGTAGCTCCTCTTCAATAAAATACATTATGCTTGCTGAGAGCAGACGCGAGTGCTATTTGCACTGTGTATGACAATGGGAGCACAATAGTGACTCTTCTTACCAGAAAACAACTCTTGCTTGTAGGACCAGAAACTGCATGTGATTCAACTCCATTTAGGTCTGGGAAGCAAACGCTATCTTGCCTTACAAGAAAAACATTCTGCTTTTGAGAAAAGATCACTCTTCTACTCTACTGTGTTTCCTATAGGGCCAGAAGAGTGAGCTTGCTCAGAACAAAAGAACTGTGCTTCCTACACAAATGGCCATATCCAGTTCAATTCTTCTTAGGAAACTGACAAGAACAGCAGCTCCTCTTCAGTCCAATACACTGTACTTGCTGGTAACAAATGCGAGTGCTATTTGCACTGTGTTTGGCAATGGGAGGGCAATAGTGACTTTCCTTACCAGAAAACAACTCTTGCGCGTAGGACCAAAAACTGCATGTGATTCAACTCCATTTAGGACTGGGAAATAAACGCTAGCTCGCCTTACAAGAAACACACTCTGCTTTTGAGAAAAGAGCACGCTTCTACTCTACTGAGTTTTCTATGTGGTCCAAACAATGAGCTTGCTGAGAACAAAAGAACTGTGCTTCCTACACACACGGGCCATATCTAGTTCAACTCTGCTTAGGAAACTGACAAGAACAGGAGCTTCTCTTCAGTCCAATGCACTGTACTTGCTGGGAACAGACGCGAGGGCTATTTGCACTGTGTATGGCAAAGGGAGCACAATAGTGACTCTTCTTACCAGAGAACAACTCTTGCTCGTAGGACGAGAAACTGCATGTGTATTTCATCTCCATTTAGGACTGGGAAACAAACGCTAGCTCGCCTTACAAGAAACACACTCTGCTTTTGAGAAAAATGCACTCTTCTACTCTACTGTATTTCCTATGGGGTTCGAAATGTGAGCCTGCTCAGAACAAAAGAACTGTGCTTCCTACACACACGGGCATATCTTCTTCAATTCTGCTTAAGAAACTGACAAGAACAGTAGAACCTCATCAGTCTAATAGACTGTACATGCTGGGAACATACGCCAGTGCTATTTTCCCTGTGTGTGACAATGGGAGCGCAATAGTGGCTCTTCTTACCAGAAAACAACTCTTGCTCGTATGACCATAAACTGCATGTGATTCAACTCCATTTAGGACTGGGAAACAAACGCTAGCTTGCCTTACAAGAAACACAGTCTGCTTTTGAGGAAAGAGCACTCTTGCACTCTACTGTGTTTCCTATAGGGCCAGAACAGTGAGCTTGCTGAGTATAAAAGAACTGTGCTTCCTACACACATGGGCCATATCTAGTTCAACTCTGCTTAGGAACCTGACAAGAACAGTAGGTACTCTTCAGTCCAATACACTGTACATGCTGGGAACAGACGCCAGTGCTATTTGCCCTGTGTGTGACAATGGGACCACAATAGTGACTCTTCTTACCAGAAAACAACTCTTGCTTGTAGGACCAGAAACTGCATGTGATTCAACAACATTTAAGACTGGGAAACAAACCCTAGCTCGCCTTACAAGAAACACACTCTGCTTTTGAGAAAAGAGCACTCTTCTACTCTACTGTGTTTCCTATGGGGTCCGAACAGTGAGCTTGCTCAGAACAAATGAACTGTGCTTCCTACACACACGGGCCATATCTAGTTCAACTCTGCTTAGGAAACTGACAAGAACAGTAGATCCTCTTAAGTCCAATACGCTGTACATGCTGGGTACAGTCGCCAGTGCTATTTGCACTGTGTATGGCAATGGGAGCGCAATAGTGACTCTTCTTACCAGAAAACAACTCTTGCTCGTAGGACCAGAAACTGCATGTGATTCAACTCCATTTAGGACTGGGAAACAAACTCTAGCTCGCCTTACAAGAAACACACTCTGCTTTTGAGAAAAGAGCACTCTTCTACTCTACTTTGTTTCCTATGGTGTCCAAACAGTGAGCTTGCTCACAACAAAGAAACTGTGTTTCCTACAAACACGGGCCATATCTAGTTCAATTCTGCTTAGGAAACTGACAAGAACAATATCTCCTCTTCAGTCCAATACACTGTACTTGCTGGGAACAGACGCCAGTGCTATTTGCCCTGTGTGTGACAATGGGAGCGCAATAGTGACTCTTCTTACCAGAAATCAACTCTTGCTCGTATGACCAGAAACTGCATGTGATTCAACTCCATTTAGGACTGGGAAACAAACGCTAGGTCGCCTTACAAGAAACACACTCTGCTTTTGAGAAAAGAGCACTCTTCTACTCTACGGTGTTTCCTATGGGGTATGAACAGTGAGCTTGTTCAGAACAAAAGAACTGTGCTTCTTCCACACACGGGCCATATCTAGTTCAACTCTGCTTAGGAAACTGAAAAGAACAGTAGATCCTCTTCAGTCCAATACACTGTACATGCTGGGTATAGACGCCAGTGCTGTTTGCACTGTGTATGGCAATGGGAGCGCAATAGTGACTCTTCTTACCAGAAAGCAACTCTTGCTCGTAGGAAAGAAACTGCATGTGTTTCAACTCCATTTAGGACTGGGAAACAAACGCTAGCTCGCCTTATAAGAAACACACTCTGCTTTTGAGAAAAGAGCACTCTTCTACTCTACTGTGTTTCCTATAGGGCCAGAAGAGTGAGGTTGCTCAGAACAAAAGAAGTGTACTTCTAACACACACGGGCCATATCTAGTTCAACTCTGCTTAGGA
>NW_026737673.1:0-35000 GCF_949786415.1 Peromyscus eremicus | reverse complement strand
AACTCTTGCTCGTAGGACCAAAAACTGCATGTGATTCAACTCCATTTAGGACTGGGAAACAAACGCTGGATCGCCTTACAGAAACATACTCGGCTTTTGAGAAATAGCACTCTTCTACTCTACTGTGATTAATATTCGGCCAAAACAGTGAGCTTTCTCAGAACAAAAGAAATGTGCTTCCTACACACACGGCCATATCTAGTTCAATTTTGCTTAGGAAACTAACAAGAATAGTAGATCCTCTTCAGTCCAATACACTGTACTTGCTGGGAGCAGACGCCAGTGCTATTTGCCCTGTGTATGATAATTGGAGCGCAATAGTGACTCTTCTTACCAGAAAACAACTCTTGCTCGTAGGACCAGAAACTGCATGTGATTCAACTGCATTTAGGACTGGCAAACCAAAGCTAGCTCACGTTACAAGAAACACACTTTGCTTTTGAGAAAAGAGCACTCTTCTACTCTACTGTGTTTAATGGGTTCTGAACAGTGAGCTTGCTCAGAACAAAAGAACTGTACTTCCTACACACACGGCCATATCTAGTTCAACTCTGCTTAGGAAACTGACAAGAACAGTAGCTCCTCTTCACTCCAATACACTGTACTTGCTGGGAACAGACGCGAGTGCTATTTGCACTGTGTATGGCAATGGGAGTGCAATAGTGACTCTTCTTACCAGAAAACATCTCTTGCTCGTAGGACCAGAAACTGCATGGGATTCAACTAGATTTCTTACTGGAAACAAACACTACCTCGCATTACAAGAAACACACTCTGCTTTTGAGAAAAGAGCACTCTTCTAATCTACTGTGTTTCCTATGGGATCTGAACAGTGAGCTTGCTAAGAACAAAAGAATTGTGCTTCCTACACACGGGCCATATCAAGTTCTACTCTGCTTAGGAAACTGACAAGAACATTAGCTCCTACTCAGTCCAATACACTGTACTTGCTGGGAACAGACGCCAGTGCTATTTGCACTGTGTATGACAATGGGAGCGCAATAGTCACTCTTCTTACCAGAAAACAACTGTTGCTCGTACGACCAGAAATTGCATGTGATTCAACTCCATTTAGGACTGGGAAAAAAACGCTAGCTCGCCTTACAAGAAACACACTCTGCTTTTGAGAAAAGAGCACTCTTCTACTCTACTGTGTTTCCTATAGGGCCAGAACAGTGAGCTTGCATAGAACAAAAGAACTGTGTTTCCTACACACACGGGCCATATCTAGTTCAACTCTGCTTAGGAAACTAACGAAAACAGTAGCTCCTCTTTAGTCCAATACACTGTACTTGATGGGAACAGACGCGAGTGCTATTTGCACTGTGTAGGGCAATGGATGCACAATAGTGACTCTTCTTACCAGAAAACAACTCTTGCTCTTAGGACCTGAAACTGCATTTGATTCAACTCCATTTAGGACTGGGAAACAAATGCTAGATCGCCTTACAAGAAACACACTCTGCTTTTGAGAAAAGAGCACTCTTCTACTCTACTGTGTTTCCTAAGGGGTCCAAACAGAGAACTTGCTCAGAACAAAAGTACTGTGCTTCCTACACCCGGGCCATATCTAGTTCAACTCTGCTTAGGAAACTGACAAGAGAAGTAGCTCCTCTTCAGTCCAATACACTGTACTTGCTGGCAACACATGTGAGTGCTATTTGCACTGTGTATGGCAATGGGAGCGCAATTGTGACTCTTCGCACCACAAAACAACTCTTGCTCATAGGACCAGAAACTGCATGTGATTCAACTCCATTTAGGACTGGAAAACAAATGCTAGCTCACCTTACAAGAAACACACTCTGCTTTTGAGAAAAGAGCACTCTTCTACTCTACTGTGTTTCCTATGGGGTTCGAAAAGTGAGCTTGCTCAGAACAAAAGAACTGTGCTTCCTACACACACGGGCCATATCAAGTTCAACTCTGCTTAGGAAACTGACAAGAACAGCATCTCCTCTTCAGTCCAATACACTGTACTTGCTGGGAACAGACGCGAATGCTATTTGCACTGTGTACCGCAATAAGTACACAATAGTGAATCTTCTTACCAGAAAACAACTCTTCCTCGTAGGAACAGAAACTGCATTTGATTCAACTCCATTTAGGACTGAGAAACAAACACTAGCTCGCCTTACAAGAAACACGCTCTGCTTTTGAGAATAGGGCACACATCTACTCTATTGTGTTTCCTATTGGGCCCAAACAGTGAGCTTGCTCAGAACAAAAGAACTGTGCTTCCTACACACACGGGTCATATCTAGTTCAACTCTGCTTAGGAAACTGACAAGAACAGTACCTCCTCTTCAGTCCAATACACTGTAATTGCTGGGAACAGACGCGAGTGCTATTTGCATTGTGTATGGCTATGGGAGCACAATAGTGACTTTCCTTACCAGAAAAAACTCTTGCTCATAGGACCAGAAACTGCATGTAATTCAACTCCATTTAGGACTGGGAAACAAACACTAGCTCGCCTTACAAGAAACACACTCTTCTTTTGAGGAAAGAGCACTCTTCTACTCTATTTTGTTTCCTATAGGGCCAGAACAATGAGCTTGCTGAGTACAAAAAAACTGTGCTTCCTACACACAGGGGCCATATCTAGTTCAACTCTGCTTAGGAAACTGACAAGAACAGTAGCTCCTCTTCAGTCCAGTCCACTGTACATGCTGGGAACAGACGCCTGTGCTATTTGCCCTGTGTATGATAATTGGAGCGCAATAGTGACTCTTCTAACCAGAAAACAGCTCTTGCTCGTAGGACCTGAAACTGCATGTGTATTTCAACTCCATTTAGGACTGGGAAACAAATGCTAGCTCGCCTTACAAGAAACACACTCTGCTTTTGAGAAAAGGGCACTCTTCTACTCTACTGTGTTTCCTATGGGGTTCGAACAGTGAGCTTGCTCAGAACAAAAGAACTGTGCTTCCTACACACACGGGCCATATCAAGTTCAACTTTGCTTAGGAAACTGACAAGAACAGTAGATCCTCTTCAGTCCAATACACTGTACATGCTGGGAACAGACGCGAATGCTATTTGTACTGTGTACGGCAATAAGTGCACAATAGTGAATCTTCTTACCAAAAAACAACTCTTCCTCGTAGGAACAGAAACTGCATTTGATTCAACTCCATTTAGGACTGTGAAACAAACGCTAGCTCGCCTTACAAGAAACACGCTCTGCTTTTGAGAATAGGGCACACATCTACTCTACTGTGTTTCCTATCGGGCACAAACAGTGAGCTTGGTCAGAACAAAAGATCTCTGCTTCCTACACACAGGGGTCATATCTAGTTCAACTCTGCTTAGGAAACTGACAAGAACAGTAGCTCCTCTTCAGTCCAATACACTGTAATTGCTGGGAACAGACGCGAGTGCTATTTGCACTGTGTATGGCAATGGGAGCACAAGAGTTACTTTCCTTAGCAGAAAAATCTCTTGCTCATAGGACCAGAAACTGCATGTGATTCAACTCCATTTAGGACTAGGCAACAAACACTAGATGGCCTTACAAGAAACACACTCTTCTTTTTGAGGAAAGAGCTCTCTTCTACTCTATTTTGTTTCCTATAAGGCCAGAACAGTGAGCTTGCTGAGAACAAAAAAACTGTGCTTTCTACACAGGGGCCATATCTAGTTCAACTCTGCTTAGGAAACTGACAAGAACAGTAGCTCCTCTTCAGTCCAATACACTGTACATGCTGGGAACAGACGCCAGTGCTATTTGCCCTGAGTATGACAATGGGAGTGCAAAAGTGACTCTTCTTACTAGAAAAAATCTCTTGCTCGTAGGACCAGAAACTGCATGTGATTCAACTCCATTTAGGACTGGGAAACAAATGCTAGCTCGCCTTACAAGAAACACACTCTGCTTTTGAGAAAAGAGCATTCTTCTACTCTACTGTGCTTCCTATAGGGCCAGAACATTGAGCTTGCTCAGAAAAAGAGAACTGTGCTTCCTATACACATGGGCCATATGCAGTTCAATTCTGCTTAGGAAACTGACAAGAACAGTAGCCTCTTCAGTCCAATACACTGTACTTGCTGGAAACAGACGCGAGTGCTATTTGCACTGAGTATGGAAATGGGAGCACAATAGTGACTCTTCTTACCAGAAAACATTTCTTGCGTGTAGGACCAGAAACTGCATGGGATTCAACTCGATTTCTTACTGGGAAACAAACACTACCTCGCCTTACAAGAAACACACCCTGCTTTTGAGAAAAGAGCACTCTTCTACTCTACTGTGTTTCCTATGGGATCTGAACAGTGAGCTTGCTCAGAACAAAGAATTGTGCTTCCTACACACATGGGCCATATCTAGTTCTACTCTGCTTAGGAACCTGACAAGAACATTAGCTCCTCTGCAGTCCAATACACTGTACTTGCTGGGAACAGACGCCAGTGCTATTTGCACTGTGTATGACAATGGGAGCGCAATAGTGACTCTTCTTACCAGAAAACAACTCTTGCTCGTAGGACCAGAAATTGCATGTAATTCAACTCCATTTAGGACTGGGAAAAAAACGCTAGATCGCCTTAAAAGAAACACACTCTGCTTTTGAGAAAAGAGCACTCTTCTACTCTACTGTGTTTCCTATGGGGTCCAAACAGAGAACTTGCTCAGAACAAAAGTATTGTGCTTCCTAAACCCGGGCCATATCTACTTCAACTCTGCTTAGGAAACAGACAAGAGAAGTTGATCCTCTTCAGTCCAATACACTGTACTTGCTGGCAACACATGTGAGTGCTATTTGCACTGTTTATGCCAATGGGAGCACAATAGTGACTTTCCTTACCAGAAAGCAACTCTTGCTCGTAGGACCAAAAACTGCATGTGATTCAACTTTATTTAGGACTGTGAAACAAATGCTAGCTCGCCTTACAAGTAACACACTCTGCTTTTGAGGAAGGAGCACTCTTCTACTCTACTGTGTTTCCTTTAGCGCCAAAACAGTGAGCTTGCTCAGAACAAAAGAACTGTGCTTCCTACACACATGGCCATATCTAGTGCAATTGTGCTTAGGAAACTGACAAGAACAGTAGATCCTCTTCAGTCCAATACAGTGTACTTGCTGGGAACAGACGCGAGTGCTATATGCACTGTGTATGACAATGGGAGCGCAATTGTGACTCTTCATACCACAAAACAACTCTTGCTCATAGGACCAGACTGCATGTGATTCAACTCCATTTAGGACTGGGAAAGAAACGCCAGCTCGCCTTACAAGAAACACACTCTGCTTTTGAGAAAAGAGCACTCTTCTACTCTACTGTGTTTCCTATGGGGTCCAAACAGAGAACTTGCTCAGAACAAAAGTACTGTGCTTCCTACACCCGGGCCATATCTAGTTCAACTCTGCTTAGGAAACTGACAAGAGAAGTAGCTCCTCTTCAGTCCAATACACTGTACCTGCTGGCAACAGATGCGAGTGCTATTTGCACTGTGTATGGCAATGGGAGCGCAATAGTGACTTTCCTTACCAGAAAGCAACTCCTGCTCGTAGGACCAAAAACAGCATGTGATTCAACTCCATTTAGGACTGGGAAACAAACGCTACCTCGCCTTACAAGTAACACACTCTGCTTTTGATGAAGGAGCACTCTTCTACTCTACGGTGTTTCCTTTAGCGCCAGAACAGTGAGCTTGCTCAGAACAAAAGAGCTGTGCTTCCTACACACACAGCCATATCTAGTTCAATTCTGCTTAGGAAACTGACAAGAACAGTAGACCCTCTTCAGTCCAATACACTGTACTTGCTGGGAACAGACGCGAGTGCTATTTGCACTGTGTATGACAATGGGAGCGCAATTGTGACTCTGCATACCACAAAACAACTCTTGCTCATAGGACCAGAAACTGCATGTGATTCAACTCCATTTAGGATTGGGAAACAAACGCTAGCTCGCCTTACAAGAAACACACTCTGCTTTTGAGAAAAGAGCACTCTTCTACTCAATTGTGTTTCCTATAGGGCCAGAACAATGAGCTTACTCAGAACAAAAGAACTGTGCTTCCTACATACACAGGCCATATCTAGTTCAACTCTGCTTAGGAAACTGAGAAGAACGGTAGCTCCTTTTCAGTCCAATACACCGTACTTACTGGGAACAGACGGGAGGACTATTTGCACTGTGTATGGCAATGGGAGCGCAATAGTGACTTTCCTTACCAGAAAACAACTGTTGCTCGTAGGACCAGAAACTGCATTGGATTCAACTCCATTTAGGACTGGAAAACAAACGCTAGCTCGCCATACAAGAAACACACTCTGCTTTTGAGAAAAGAGCACTCTTCTACTCTACTGTGTTTCCTATGGGGTCTGAACAGGGAGCTTGCTCAGAACAAAAAAACTTTGCTTCCTACACACAGGGCCATATCTAGTTCAAGTCTGCTTAGGAACCTGACAAGAACAGTAGATCCTCTTCTATCCAATACACTGTACTTGCTGCGAACAGACAGGAGTGCTATTTGCACTGTGTATGGCAATGGGAGCGCAATAGTGACTTTCCTTACCAGAAAACAACTCTTGCTCATAGGACCAGAAACTGCATGTGATTCAACTCCATTTAGGTGTGGGAAACAAACGCTAGCTCGCCTTACAAGAAACACACTCTGCTTTTGATAAAAGAGAACTCTTTTACTCTACTGTGTTTCCTATGAGGGCCAAAGAATGAGCTTGCTCAGAACAAAAGAACTGTGCTTCCTACACACATGGACCATATCTAGTTCAACTCTGCTTAGGAAACTGACAAGAACAGTAGCTCCTATTCAGTCCAATACACTGTACTTGCTGGGAACAGACGCGAGAGCTATTTGCACTGTGTATGGCATTTGGAGCGCAATAGTGAGTCTTCTTACCATAAAACAACTCTTGCTCGTAGGACCAAAAACTGAATGTGATTCAACTCCATTTAGGACTGGGAAACAAACGCGAGCTTGCCTTACAAAAAAAACACTCTGCTTTTGAGAAAAGAGCACTCTTCTACTCTACTGTGTTTCCTATAGGGCCAGAACAGTGAGCTTGCTCAGAACATAAGAAGTGTGCTTCCTACACACACGGGACATATCTAGTTCAACTCTGCTTAGGAAACTGACAAGAACAGTAACTCCTCTTCAGTCCGATACACTGTACTTGCAGAGAACAGACACGAGTGCTATTTGCACTGTGTATGGCAATTGGAGAACAATAGTGACTCGTCTTACCAGAAAACAACTCTTGCTGGTAGGACAAAAAACTGCATGTGACTCAACTCCATTTAAAACTGGGAAACAAACTCTATCTCGACTTACAAGAAACACACTCTGCTTTTGAGAAAAGAGCACTCTTCTACTCTTCTGTGTTTCCTATAGGGCCAGAACAGTGAGCTTGCTCAGAACAAAAGAACTGTGCTTCCTACACCCAGGGGCCATATCTAGTTCAACTCTGCTTTGGAAACTGAGAAGAGCAGTCTCTCCTCTTCAGTCCAATACACTGTACTTGCTGGGAAGACAAGGGAGTGCTATTTGCACTGTGTATGGCAATGGGAGCGCAATAGTGACTTTCCTTACCAGAAAACAACTCTTGCTCGTAGCACCACAAACTGCATGTGATTCAACTCCATTTAGGACTAGGAAACAAACGCTAGCTCGCCTTACAAGAAACACACTCTGCTTTTGAGAAAAGAGCACGCTTCTACTTTAGTGCGTTTCCTATGGGGTCCAAACAGTGAGCTTGCTCAGAACAAAAGAACTGTGCTTCCTACACAAATGGACCATATCTAGTTCAACTCTGCTTAGGAAACTGACAAGAACAGTAGCTCCTATTCAATCCAATACACTGTACTTTCTGGGAACAAACGCGAGTGCTATTTGCACTGTGTATGGCATTTGGAGCGCAATAGTGACTCTTCTTACCAGAAAACAACTCTTGCTCATAGGACCAAAAACTGCATGTGACTCAACTCCATTTAGGACCAGGAATCAAACGCGAGCTCGCCTTACAAGAAACACACTCTGCTTTAGAGAAAAGAACACTCTTCTACTCTGCTGTGTTTCCTACAGGGCCAGAACAGTGAGCTTGCTCAGAACATAATAACTGTGCTTCCTAAACACACGGGCCATATCTAGTTCCACTCTGCTTAGGAAACTGACAAGAACAGTAGCTCCTCTTCAGTCTGATACACTGTACTTGCTGAGAACAGACGCGAGTGCTATTTGCACTGTGTATGGCAATTGGAGCACAATAGTGACTTTCCTTACCAGAAAACAACTCTTGGTCGTAGGACCAGAAACTGCATGTGATTCAACTCCATTTAGGACTGGGAAACAAACGCTAGCTCGCCTTACAAGAAACACACTATGCTTTAGAAAAAAGAGCACTCTTCTACTCTACTGTGTTTCCTATGAGGTTCGAACAGTGAGATTGCTCAGAACAAAAGAACTGTGCTTCCTACACACTCGGACCATATGTAGTTCAACTCTGCTTAGGAAACTGACAAGAACAGTAGTTCCTATTCAGTCCAATACACTGTACTTGCTGGGTACAGACGCGAGTACTATTTGCACTGTGTATGGTAATCGGAGCACAATAGTGACTTTCCTTACCAGAAAACTACTCTTGCTCATAGCACCACAAACTGCATGTGATTCAACTCCATTTAGGACTAGGATACAAACGCTAGCTCGCCTTACAAGAAACACACTCTGCTTTTGAGAAAAGAGCACTCTTCTACTCTACTGTGTTTCCTATAGGGCCAGAACAGTGAGCTTGCTCAGAACAAAAGAACTGTGCTTCCTACCCACACGGGCCATATCTAGTTCAATTCTGCTTAGGAAACTAACAAGAACAGTGGAACCGCTTCAGTCCAATACACTGTACATGCTGGGAACAGACGCCAGTGCTATTTGCACTGTGTATGGCAATGGGAGCACAATAGTGACTTTCCTTACCAGAGATAAACTCTTGCTCGTAGGACCAGAAACTGCATGTGATTCAACTCCATTTAGGACTGAGAAACAAACGCTAGCTCGCCTTTCAAGAAACACACTGCTTTTGAGAAAAGAGCACTCTTCTACTCTACTGTGTTTCCTATAGGGCCAGAACAGAGAGCTTGCTCAGAACAAAAGAACTGTGCTTCCTACATACAGGGCCATATCTAGTTCAATTCTGCTTAGGAAACTGACAAGAACAATAGATCCTTTTCAGTCCAATACACTGTACATGCTGGGAACAGACGCGAGTGCTATTTGCACTGTGTATGACAATGCGAGCGCAATAGTGACTCTTCATACCAGAAAACAACTCTTGCTCGTAGGACCAGAAACAGCATGTGATTCAACTCCATTTAGGACTGGGCAACAAATGCTAGCTCGCATCACATGAAACACACCCTGCTTTTGAGAAAAGAGAACTCTTCTACTCTACTGTGTTTCCTATGGGGACCGAACAGTGAGCTTGCTCAGAACAAAAGAACTGTGATTCCTACACAAACGGCTATATCTAGTTCAACACTGCTGAGGAAACTGACAAGAACAGTAGATCCTCTTCAGTCCAATACACTGTACTTGCTGGGAACAGACGCGAGTGCTATTTGCACTGTGTAGGGCAATTGGAGCACAATAGTGACTTTCCTTACCGGAAAACAACTCTTGCTCGTAGGACCAGAAACTGCATGTGATTCAACTCCATTTCAGACTGGGAAAGAAACGCTAGCTCGCCTTACAAGAAATACACTCTGCTTTAGAGAAAAGAGCACTTTCTACTCTACTGTGTTTCCTATGGGGTCCAAACAGTGAGCTTGCTCAGAACAAAAGAACTGTGCTTCCTACACACTTGAACCATATGTAGTTCAACTCTGCTTAGGAAACTGACAAGAACAGTAGCTCCTCTTCAGTCCGATACACTTTACTTGCTGAGAACAGACGCGAGTGCTATTTGCACTGTGTATGGCAATGGGGCACAATAGTGACTCATCTTACCAGAAAACAACTCTTGCTCGTAGGACAAAAAACTGCATGTGACTCAACTCCATTTAGGACTGGGAAACAAACTCTATCTCGCCTTACAAGAAACACACTCTGCTTTTGAGAAAAGAGCACTCTTCTACTCAATTGTTTTTCCTATAGGGCCAGAACAATGAGCTTACTCAGAACAAAAGATCTGTGCTTCCTACATACACGGGCCATATCTAGTTCAACTCTGCTTAGGAAACTGAGAAGAACGGTAGCTCCTTTTCAGTCCAATACACTGTACTTACTGGGAACAGACGGGAGGGCTATTTGCACTGTGTATGGCAATGGGAGCACAATAGTGACTTTCCTTACCAGAAAACAACTCTTGCTCGTAGGACCACAAACTGCATTGGATTCAACTCCATTTAGGACTGGAAAACAAACGCTAGCTCGCCATACAAGAAACACACTCTGCTTTTGAGAAAAGAGCACTCTTCTACTCTACTGTGTTTCCTATGGGGTCTGAACAGTGAGCTTGCTCAGAACAAAAAAACTTTGCTTCCTACAAACAGGGCCATATCTAGTTCAAGTCTGCTTAGGAACCTGACAAGATCAGTAGATCCTCTTCTATCCAATACACTGTACTTGCTGCGAACAGTCAGGAGTGCTATTTGCACTGTGTATGGCAATGGGAGCGCAATAGTGACTTTCCTTACCAGAAAACAACTCTTGCTCATAGGACCAGAAACTGCATGTGATTCAACTCCATTTAGGTGTGGGAAACAAATGCTAGCTCGCCTTACAAGAAACACACTCTGCTTTTGATAAAAGAGCACTCTTTTAATCTACTGTGTTTCCTATGGGGGCCAAAGAATGAGCTTGCTCAGAACAAAAGAACTGTGCTTCCTACACACATGGACCATATCTAGTTCAACTCTGCTTAGGAAACTGACAAGAACAGTAACTCCTCTTCAGTCCGATACACTGTACTTGCTGAGAACAGACGCGAGTGCTATTTGCACTGTGTATGGCAATTGGAGCACAATAGTGACTCGTCTTACCAGAAAACAACTCTTGCTCGTAGGACAAAAAACTGCAAGTGACTCTACTCCATTTAGGACTGGGAAACAAACTCTATCTCGACTTACAAGAAACACACTCTGCTTTTGAGAAAAGAGCACTCTTCTACTCTTCTGTGTTTCCTATAGGGCCAGAACAGTGAGCTTGCTCAGAACAAAAGAACTGTGCTTCCTACACACAGGGGCCATATCTAGTTCAACTCTGCTTTGGAAACTGAGAAGAGCAGTCTCTCCTCTTCAGTCCAATACACTGTACTTGCTGGGAAGACAAGGGAGTGCTATTTGCACTGTGTATGGAAATGGGAGCACAATAGTGACTTTCCTTACCAGAAAACAACTCTTGCTCGTAGCACCACAAACTGCATGTGATTCAACTCCATTTAGGACTAGGAAACAAACGCTAGCTCGCCTTACAAGAAACACACTCTGCTTTTGAGAAAAGAGCACGCTTCTACTCTACTGCGTTTCCTATGGGGTCCAAACAGTGAGCTTGCTCAGAACAAAAGAACTGTGCTTCCTACACAAATGGACCATATCTAGTTCAACTCTGCTTAGGAAACTGACAAGAACAGTAGCTCCTATTCATTTCAATACACTGTACTTTCTGGGAACAAACGCGAGTGCTATTTACACTGTGTATGGCATTTGGAGCACAATAGTGACTCTTCTTACCAGAAAACAACTCTTGCTCATAGGACCAAAAACTGCATGTGACTCAACTCCATTTAGGACCGGAAATCAAACGCGAGCTCGCCTTACAAGAAACACACTCTGCTTTAGAGTAAAGAACACTCTTCTACTCTGCTGTGTTTCCTACAGGGCCAGAACAGTGAGCTTGCTCAGAACATAATAACTGTGCTTCCTACACACACGGGCCATATCTAGTTCCACTCTGCTTAGGAAACTGACAAGAACAGTAGCTCCTCTTCAGTCTGATACACTGTACTTGCTGAGAACAGACGCGAGTGCCATTTGCACTGTGTATGGCAATTGGAGCACAATAGTGACTCGTCTTACCAGAAAACAACTCTTGCTCGTAGGACAAAAAACTGCATGTGACTCAACTCCATTTAGGACTGGGAAACAAACGCTAGCTCGCCTTACAAGAAACACACTCTGCTTTTGAGAAAAGAGCACTCTTCTACTCTACTGTGTTTCATATAGGGCCAGAACAGTGAGCTTGCTCAGAACAAATAAACTGTGCTTCCTAGACACACGGGCCATATCTAGTTCAACTCTGCTTAGAAAACTGAGAAGAACAGTAGCTCCTCTTCAGTCGAATACACTGTACTTGCTGGGAACAGACGCCAGGGCTATTTGCACTGTGTATGGCAATGGGAGCGCAATAGTGACTTTCCTTACCAGAAAACAACTCTTGCTCGTAGGACCAGAAACTGCATGTGATTCAACTCCATTTAGGACTGGGAAACAAACGCTAGCTCGCCTTACAAGAAACACACTCTGCTTTTGATAAAAGAGCACTCTTTATTCTACTGTGTTTCCTATGGGGGCCAAAGAATGAGCTTGCTCAGAACAAAAGAACTGTGCTTCCTACACACATGGACCATATCTAGTTCAACTCTGCTTAGGAAACTGACAAGAACAGTAGCTCCTATTCAGTCCAATACACTGTACTTGCTGGGAACAGACGCGAGTGCTATTTGCACTGTGTATGGCATTTGGAGCGCAATAGTGACTCTTCTTACCAGAAAACAACTCTTGCTCATAGTACCAAAAACTGCATGTGACTCAACTCCATTTAGGACCGGGAATCAACGCGAGCTCGCCTTACAAGAAACACACTCTGCTTTTGAGAAAAGAGCACTCTTCTACTCTACTGTGTTTCATATAGGGCCAGAACAGTGAGCTTGCTCAGAACAAATAAACTGTGCTTCCTAGACACACGGGCCATATCTAGTTCAACTCTGCTTAGGAAACTGAGAAGAACAGTAGCTCCTCTTCAGTCGAATACACTGTACTTGCTGGGAACAGACGCCAGGGCTATTTGCACTGTGTATGGCAATGGGAGCGCAATAGTGACTTTCCTTACCAGAAAACAACTCTTGCTCGTAGGACCAGAAACTGCATGTGATTCAACTCCATTTAGGACTGGGCAACAAATGCTAGCTCGCATCACATGAAACACACCCTGCTTTTGAGAAAAGAGAACTCTTCTACTCTACTGTGTTTCCTATGGGGACCGAACAGTGAGCTTGCTCAGAACAAAAGAACTGTGATTCCTACACAAACGGCTATATCTAGTTCAACACTGCTTAGGAAACTGACAAGAACAGTAGATCCTCTTCAGTCCAATACACTGTACTTGCTGGGAACAGACGCGAGTGCTATTTGCACTGTGTAGGGCAATTGGAGCACAATAGTGACTTTCCTTACCGGAAAACAACTCTTGCTCGTAGGACCAGAAACTGCATGTGATTCAACTCCATTTCAGACTGGGAAAGAAACGCTAGCTCGCCTTACAAGAAATACACTCTGCTTTAGAGAAAAGAGCACTTTCTACTCTACTGTGTTTCCTATGGGGTCCAAACAGTGAGCTTGCTCAGAACAAAAGAACTGTGCTTCCTACACACTTGAACCATATGTAGTTCAACTCTACTTAGGAAACTGACAAGAACAGTAGATCCTCTTCTATCCAATACACTGTACTTGCTGCGAACAGTCAGGAGTGCTATTTGCAATGTGTATGGCAATGGGAGCGCAATAGTGACTTTCCTTACCAGAAAACAACTCTTGCTCATAGGACCAGAAACTGCATGTGATTCAACTCCATTTAGGTGTGGGAAACAAACGCTAGCTCGCCTTAGAAGAAACACACTCTGCTTTTGATAAAAGAGCACTCTTTTACTCTACTGTGTTTCCAATGGGGGCCAAAGAATGAGCTTGCTCAGAACAAAAGAACTGTGCTTCCTACACACATGGACCATATCTAGTTCAACTCTGCTTAGGAAACTGACAAGAACAGTAGCTCCTATTCAGTCCAATACACTGTACTTGCTGGGAACAGACGCGAGTGCTATTTGCACTGTGTATGGCAATGGGAGCGCAATAGTGACTTTCCTTACCAGAAAACAACTCTTGCTCGTAGGACCAGAAACTGCATGTGATTCAACTCCATTTAGGACTGGGAAACAAATGCTAGCTCGCCTTACAAGAAACACACTCTGCTTTAGAGAAAAAAGCACTCTTCTACTCTACTGTGTTTCCTATGGGGTCGAAACAGAGAGCTTGCTCAGAAAAAAAGAACTGTGCTTCTTGCACACACGGAACATATGTAGTTCAACTCTGCTTAGGAACCTGACAAGAACAGTAGCTCCTCTTCAGACCAATACACTGTATTTGCTGGGAACAGACGCGAGTGCTATTTGCACTGTGTATGGCAATTTGAGCACAATAGTGACTTTCCTTACCAGAAAACAACTCTTGCTCATAGGAAAAAAACTGCATGTGACTCAACTCCATTTAGGACTGGGAAACATACGCTAGCTCGCCTTCCAAGAAACACACTCTGCTTTTGAGAAAAGAGCACTCTTCTACTCTACTGTGTTTCCTATGTGTTCGGAACAGTGAGCTTGCTCAGAACAAAAAACCTGTGCTTCCTACCCACACGGGCCATATCTAGTTCAACTCTGCTTAGGAACCTGACAAGAACAGTAGATACTCTTCAGTCCAGTACACTGTACTTGCTGGGAACAGACGCCAGTGCTATTTGTCCTGTGTATGGCAATGGCAACACAATAGTGACTCTTCTTACCAGAAAACAAGTCTTGCTCGTAGGACCACAAACTGCATTGGATTCAACTCCATTTAGGACTGGGAAACAAACGCTAGCTCGCCATACAAGAAACACACTCTGCTTTTGAGAAAAGAGCACTCTTCTACTCTACTGTGTTTCTTATGGTGTCTGAACAGTGAGCTTGCTCAGAACAAAAAAAATGTGCTTCCTACACACAGGGCCATGTCTAGTTCAAGTCTGCTTAGGAACCTGACAAGAACAGTAGATCCTCTTCTATCCAATACACTGTACTTGCTGGGAACAGACAGGAGTGCTATTTGCACTGTGTATGGCAATGGGAGCACAATAGTGACTTTCCTTACCAGAAAATAACTCTTGCTCATAGGACCAGAAACTGCATGTGATTCAACTCCATTTAGGTCTGGGAAACAAACGCTAGCTCGCCTTACAAGAAACACTCTCTGCTTTAGATAAAAGAGCACTCTTTTACTCTACTGTGTTTCCTATGGGGTCCAAAGAGTGAGCTTGCTCAGAACAAAAGAACTGTGCTTCCTACACACATGGACCATATCTAGTTCAACTCTGCTTAGGAAACTGACAAGAACAGTAGCTCCCATTCAGTCCAATACACTGTACTTGCTGGGAACAGACGCGAGTGCTATTTGCACTGTGTATGGCATTTGGAGCGCAATAGTGACTCTTCTTACCATAAAACAACTCTTGCTCGTAGGACCAAAAACTGCATGTGATTCAACTCCATTTAGGACTGGGAAACAAACGCGAGCTCGCCTTACAAAAAAAACACTCTGCTTTAGTTAAAAGAGCACTCTTCTACTCTACTGTGTTTCCTATAGGGCCAGAACAGTGAGCTTGCTCAGAACATAAGAACTGTGCTTCCTACACACACGGGACATATCTAGTTCAACTCTGCTTAGGAAACTGACAAGAACAGTAGCTCCTCTTCAGTCCGATACACTGTACTTGCTGAGAACAGACGTGAGTGCTATTTGCACTGTGTATGGCAATTGGAGCACAATAGTGACTTGTCTTACCAGAAAAAAACTCTTGTTCGTAGGACAAAAAACTGCATGTGATTCAACTACATTTAGGACTAGAAAACAAACGCTAGCTCGCCTTACAAGAAACACACTCTGCTTTTGAGAAAAGAGCATGCTTCTACTCTACTGCGTTTCCTATGGGTTCCAAACAGTGAGCTTGCTCAGAACAAAAGAACTGTGCTTCCTACACAAATGGACCATATCTAGTTCAACTCTGCTTAGGAAACTGACAAGAACAGTAACTCCAATTCAATCCAATACACTGTACTTTCTGGGAACAAACGCGAGTGCTATTTGCACTGTGTATGGCATTTGGAGCGCAATAGTGACTCTTCTTACCAGAAAACAACTCTTGCTCATAGGACCAAAAACTGCATGTGACTCAACTCCATTTAGGACCGGGAATCAAACGCTAGCTCGCCTTACAAGAAACACACTCTGCTTTAGAGTAAAGAACACTCTTCTACTCTGCTGTGTTTCCTACAGGGCCAGAACAGTGAGCTTGCTCAGAACATAATAACTGTGCTTCCTACACACACGGGCCATATCTAGTTCCACTCTGCTTAGGAAACTGACAAGAACAGTAGCTCCTCTTCAGTCTGATACACTGTACTTGCTGAGAACAGACGCGAGTGCTATTTGCACTGTGTATGGCAATTGGAGCACAATAGTGACTCGTCTTACCAGAAAACAACTCTTGCTCGTAGGACAAAAAACTGCATGTGACTCAACTCCATTTAGGACTGGGAAACAAACGCTAGCTCGCCTTACAAGAAACACACTCTGCTTTTGAGAAAAGAGCACTCTTCTACTCTACTGTGTTTCCTATAGTGCCAGAACAGTGAGCTTGCTCAGAACAAATAAACTGTGCTTCCTAGACACACGGGCCATATCTAGTTCAACTCTGCTTAGGAAACTGAAAAGAACAGTAGCTCCTCTTCAGTCGAATACACTGTACTTGCTGGGAACAGACGCCAGGGCTATTTGCACTGTGTATGGCAATGGGAGCGCAATAGTGACTTTCCTTACCAGAAAACAACTCTTGCTCGTAGGACCAGAAACTGCATGTGATTCAACTCCATTTAGGACTGGGAAACAAACGCTAGCTCGCAATACAAGAAACACACTCTGCTTTAGAGAAAAAAGCACTCTTCTACTCTACTGTGTTTCCTATGGGGTCGAAACAGAGAGCTTGCTCAGAAAAAAAGAACTGTGCTTCTTACACACACGGAACATATGTAGTTCAACTCTGCTTAGGAACCTGACAAGAACAGTAGCTCCTCTTCAGACCAATACACTGTATTTGCTGGGAACAGACGCGAGTGCTATTTGCACTGTGTATGGCAATGAGAGCACAATAGTGACTTTCCTTACCAGAAAACAACTCTTGCTCATAGGAAAAAAACTGCATGTGACTCAACTCCATTTAGGACTGGGAAACATACGCTAGCTCGCCTTCCAAGAAACACACTCTGCTTTTGAGAAAAGAGCACTCTTCTACTCTACTGTGTTTCCTATGTGTTCGGAACAGTGAGCTTGCTCAGAACAAAAAACCTGTGCTTCCTACCCACACGGGCCATATCTAGTTCAACTCTGCTTAGGAACCTGACAAGAACAGTAGATACTCTTCAGTCCAGTACACTGTACTTGCTGGGAACAGACGCCAGTGCTATTTGTCCTGTGTATGGCAATGGCAACGCAATAGTGACTCTTCTTACCAGAAAACAAGTCTTGCTCGTAGGACCATAAACTGCATGTGATTCAACTCCATTTAGGACTGGGAAACAAACTCCAGCTCGCTTTACAAGAAACACACTCTGCTTTTGAGAAAAGAGCACTCTTCTACTCTACTTTGTTTCCTATAGGGCCAGAACAGTGAGCTTGCTCAGAAAAAAAGAACTGTGCTTCCGAACACACGGGCCATATCTAGTTCAACTCTGCTTAGGAAACTGAGAAGAACGGTAGCTCCTTTTCAGTCCAATACACTGTACTTACTGGGAACAGACGGGAGGGCTATTTGCACTGAGTATGGCAATGGGAGGCAATACTGACTTTCCTTACCAGAAAACAACTCTTGCTCGTAGGACCACAAACTGCATTGGATTCAACTCCATTTAGGACTGGGAAACAAACGCTAGCTCGCCATACAAGAAACACATTCTGCTTTTGAGAAAAGAGCACTCTTCTACTCTACTGTGTTTCTTATGGTGTCTGAACAGTGAGCTTGCTCAGAACAAAAAAAATGTGCTTCCTACACACAGGGCCATGTCTAGTTCAAGTCTGCTTACTAACCTGACAAGAACAGAAGATCCTCTTCTATCCAATACACTGTACTTGCTGGGAACAGACAGGAGTGTTATTTGCACTGTGTATGGCAATGGGAGCGCAATAGTGACTTTCCTTACCAGAAAATAACTCTTGCTCATAGGACCAGAAACTGCATGTGATTCAACTCCATTTAGGTCTGGGAAACAAACGCTAGCTCGCCTTACAAGAAACACTCTCTGCTTTTGATAAAAGAGCACTCTTTTACTCTACTGTGTTTCCTATGGGTTCCAAACAGAGAGCTTGCTCAGAACAAAAGAACTGTGCTTCCTACACACATGGACCATATCTAGTTCAACTCTGCTTAGGAAACTGACAAGAACAGTAGCTCCCATTCAGTCCAATACACTGTACTTGCAGGGAACAGACGCGAGTGCTATTTGCACTGTGTATGGCATTTGGAGCGCAATAGTGACTCTTCTTACCAGAAAACAACTCTTGCTCGTAGGACCAAAAACTGCATGTGATTCAACTCCATTTAGGACTGGGAAACAAACGCGAGCTCGCCTTACAAAAAAAAACACTCTGCTTTAGATAAAAGAGCACTCTTCTACTCTACTGTGTTTCCTATAGGGCCAGAACAGTGAGCTTGCTCAGAACATAAGAACTGTGCTTCCTACACACACGGGACATATCTAGTTCAACTCTGCTTAGGAAACTGACAAGAACAGTAGCTCCTCTTCAGTCCGATACACTGTACTTGCTGAGAACAGACGTGAGTGCTATTTGCACTGTGTATGGCAATTGGAGCACAATAGTGACTCGTCTTACCAGAAAACAACTCTTGCTCGTAGGACAAAAAACTGCATGTGACTCAACTCCATTTAGGACTGGGAAACAAACTCTAGCTTGCCTTACAAGAAACACACTCTGCTTTTGAGAAAAGAGCACTCTTCTACTCTACTGTGTTTCCTATAGGGCCAGAACAGTGAGCTTGCTCAGAACAAATAAACTGTGCTTCCTAGACACACGGGCCATATCTAGTTCAACTCTGCTTAGGAAACTGAGAAGAACAGTAGCTCCTCTTCAGTCCAATACACTGTACTTGCTGGGAACAGACAGGAGTGCTATTTGCACTGTGTATGGCAATGGGAGCGCAACAGTGACTTTCCTTACCAGAAAACAACTCTTGCTCGTAGGACCAGAAACTGCATGTGATTCAACTCCATTTAGGACTGGGAAACAAACGCTAGCTCGCAATACAAGAAACACACTCTGCTTTAGAGAAAAAAGCACTCTTCTACTCTACTGTGTTTCCTATGGGGTCGAAACAGAGAGCTTGCTCAGAAAAAAAGAACTGTGCTTCTTACACACACGGAACATATGTAGTTCAACTCTGCTTAGGAACCTGACAAGAACAGTAGCTCCTCTTCAGACCAATACACTGTATTTGCTGGGAACAGACGCGAGTGCTATTTGCACTGTGTATGGCAATGAGAGCACAATAGTGACTTTCTTTACCAGAAAACAACTCTTGCTCATAGGAAAAAAACTGCATGTGACTCAACTCCATTTAGGACTGGGAAACAAACGCTAGCTTGCCTTCCAAGAAACACACTCTGCTTTTGAGAAAAGAGCACTCTTCTACTCTACTGTGTTTCCTATGGGGTCCGAACAGTGAGCTTGCTCAGAACAAAAGAACTGTGCTTCCTACACACACGGCCATATCTAGTTCAACTCTGCTTAGGAACCTGACAAGAACAGTAGATACTCTTCAGTCCAGTACACTGTACTTGCTGGGAACAGACGCCAGGGCTATTTGCACTGTGTACGGCAATGGGAGCGCAATAGTGACTTTCCTTACCAGAAAACAACTCTTGCTCGTAGGACCAGAAACTGCATGTGATTCAACTCCATTTAGGACTGGGAAACAAACGCTAGCTCGCCTTACAAGAAACACACTCTGCTTTTGAGAAAAGAGCACTCTTCTACTATACTGTATTTCCTGTGGGGTCCGAACAGTGAGCTTGCTCAGAACCGAAGAACTGTGCTTCCTGCACACACGGCCATATCTAGTTCAATTCTGCTTAGGAACCTGACAAGAACAGTAGATCCTCTTCAGTCCAATACACTGTACTTGCTGGGAACAGACGCGAGTGCTATTTGCACTGTGTATGGCAATGGGAGCGCAATAGTGACTTTCCTACCAGAAAACAACTCTTGCTCGTAAGACCAGAAACTGCATGTGATTGAACTCCATTTAGGACTGGGAAACAAATGCTAGCTCGCCTTTCATGAAACACACTCTGCTTTTGAGAAAAGAGCACTCTTCTACTCTACTGTGTTTCCTATGGGGTCCGAACAGTGAGCTTGCTCAGAACAAAAGAACTGTGCTTCCTACACACACGGGCCATATCTAGTTCAACTCTGCTTAGGAAACTGACAGGAACAGTAGCTCCTCTTCAGTCCAATACACTGTACTTGCTGGGAACAGACGCGAGTGCTATTTGCACTGTGTATGGCAATGAGAGCACAATAGTGACTTTCCTTACCAGAAAAAAACTCTTGCTCATAGGAAAAAAACTGCATGTGACTCAACTCCATTTAGGACTGGTAAACAAACGCTAGCTCGCCTTACAAGAAACACACTCTGCTTTTGAGAATAGAGCACTCTTCTACTCTACTGGGTTTCCTATGGGGTCCAAACAGTGAGCTTGCTCAGAACAAAAGAACTGTGCTTCCTACACAAATGGACCATATCTAGTTCAACTCTGCTTAGGAAACTGACAAGAACAGTAGATCCTATTTAGTCCAATACACTGTACTTTCTGGGAACAGACGCGAGTGCTATTTGCACTGTGTACAGCATTTGGAGCGCAATAGTGACTCTTCTTACCAGAAAACAACTCTTGCTCATCGGACCAAAAACTGCATGTGACTCAACTCCATTTAGGACCGGGAATCAAACGCGAGCTCGCCTTACAAGAAACACACTCTGCTTTAGAGTAAAGAACACTCTTCTACTCTGCTGGGTTTCCTACAGGGCCAGAACAGTGAGCTTGCTCAAAACATAATAACTGTGCTTCCTACACACACGGGCCATATCTAGTTCCACTCTGCTTAGGAAACTGACAAGAACAGTAGCTCCTCTTCAGTCTGATACACTGTACTTGCTGAGAACAGACGCGAGTGCTATTTGCACTGTGTATGGCAATTGGAGCACAATAGTGACTCGTCTTACCAGAAAACAACTCTTGCTCGTAGGACAAAAAACTGCATGTGACTCAACTCCATTTAGGACTGGGAAACAAACTCTAGCTCGCCTTACAAGAAACACACTCTGCTTTTGAGAAAAGAGCACTCTTCTCCTCTACTGTGTTTCCTATAGGGCCAGAACAGTGAGCTTGCTCAGAAAAAAAGAACTGTGCTTCCTCGACACACGGGCCATATCTAGTTCAACTCTGCTTAGGAAACTGAGAAGAAGAGTAGCTCCTCTTCAGTCCAATACACTGTACTTGCTGGGAACAGACGGGAGTGCTATTTGCACTGTGTATGGCAATGGGAGCGCAATAGTGACTTTCCTTACCAGAAAACAACTCTTGCTCGTAGGACCAGAAACTGCATGTGATTCAACTCCATTTAGGACTGGGAAACAAACGCTAGCTCGCCTTACAAGAAACACACTCTGCTTTAGAGAAAAGAGCACTCTACTACTCTACTGTGTTTCCTATGGTTTCCAAACAGAGAGCTTGCTCAGAACAAAAGAACTGTGCTTTCTACACACACGGGCCATATCTAGTTCAACTATGTTTAGGAACCTGACAAGAACAGTAGCTCCTCTTCAGTCCAATACACAGTATTTGCGGGGAAGAGACGCGAGTGCTATTTGCACTGTGTATGGCAATTGGAGCACAATAGTGACTCGTCTTAGCAGAAAACAACTCTTGCTCTTAGGAAAAAAACCTGCATGTGACTCAACTCCATTTAGGACTGGGAAACAAACGCTAGCTCGCCTTACAAGAAACACACTCTGCTTTTGAAAAAAGAGCACTCTTCTACTCAATTGTATTTCCTATAGGGCCAGAACAATGAGCTTACTCAGAACAAAAGAACTGTGATTCCTACACACACAGGCCATATGTAGTTCAACTCTGCTTAGGAAACTGAGAAGAGCAGTCTCTCCTCTTCAGTCCAATACACTGTACTTACTGGGAACAGACAGGAGGGCTATTTGCACTATGTATGGCAATGCGAGCACAATAATGACTTTCCTTACCAAAAAAAAACTCTTGCTCGTAGGACCAGAAACTGCATGTGATTCAACTCCATTTAGGACTGGGAAACAAACGCTAGCTCGCCTTACAAGAAACACACTCTGCTTTTGAGAAAAGAGCACTCTTCTACTCTACTGTGTTTCCTATGGGGTCCTAACAGTGAGCTTGCTCAGAACAAAAGAACTGTGCTTCCTACACAAACGGGCCATATCTAGTTCAACTCTGCTTAGGAAACTGACAAGAACAGTAGCTCCTCTTCAGTCCAATACACTGTACTTGCTGGAAACAGACACGAGTGCTATTTGCACTCTGTATGGCAAAGGGAGCGCAATAGTGACTTTCCTTACCAGAAAACAACTCTTGCCGGTAGGACCAAAAACTGCATGTGATTCAACTCCATTTAGGACTGGGAAACAAACGCTAGCTCGCCTGACAAGAAACACACTCTGCTTTTGAGAAAAGAGCACTCTTCTACTCTACTGTGTTTCCTATAGGGCCAGAACAGAGAGCTTGCTCAGAACAAAAGAACTGTGCTTCCTACATACATGGCCATATCTAGTTCAACTCTGCTTAGGAAGCTGACAAGAACAATAGATCCTTTTCAGTCCAATACATTGTACATGTTGGGAACAGACGCCAGTGCTATTTGTACTGTGTATGGCAATGGGAGCCCAATTGTGACTCTTCTTACAAGAAAACTACTCTAGCTCGTAGGACCAAAAACTGCATGTGACTCAACTCCATTTAGGACTGGGAAACAAACACTAGCTAGCCTTACAAGAAACACACTCTGCTTTTGAGAAAAGAGCACTCTTCTACTCTACTGTGTTTCCTATAGGGCCAGAACAGTGAGCTTGCTCAGAACAAAAGAACTGTGCTTCCTACACACACGGGCCATATCTAGTTCAACTCTGCTTAGGAAACTGACAAGAACAGTGGAACCTCTTCAGTCCAATGCACTGTACATGCTGGGAACAGACGCCAGTGCTATTTGCCCTGTGTATGGCAATGGGAGCACAATAGTGACTTTCGTTACCAGAAAACAACTCTTGCTCGTAGGACCAGAAACTGCATGTGATTCAACTCCATTTAGGACTGGGAAACAAACGCTAGCTCGCCTTACAAGAAACACACTCTGCTTTTGAGAAAAGAGCACTCTTCTACTCTACTGTGTTTCCTATAGGGTCCGAATGGTGAGCTTGCTCTGAACAAAAGAACTGTGCTTCCTACACACACGGCCATATCTAGTTCAATTCTGCTTAGGAAACTGACAAGAACAGTAGATCCTCTTCAGTCCAATACACCGTACTTGCTGGGAACAGATGCCAGTGCTATCTGTCCTGTGTATGGCAATGGCAGCGCAATAGTGACTATTTTTACCATAAAACAACTCTTGCTTGTAGGATTAGAAACTGCATGTGATTCAACTCCATTTAGGACTGGGCAACAAATGCTAGCTCGCATCACATGAAACACACTCTGCTTTTGAGAAAAGAGAACTCTTCTACTCTACTGTGTTTCCTATGGGGTCCGAACAGTGATCTTGCTCAGAACAAAAGAACTGTGATTCCTACACAAACGGCCATATCTAGTTCAACACTGCTTAGGAAACTGACAAGAACAGTAGATCCTCTTCAGTCCAATACACTGTATTTGCTGGGAACAGACGCGAGTGCTATTTGCACTGTGTATGGCAATGGGAGCACAATAGTGACTTTCCTTACCAGAAAACAACTCTTGCTCGTAGGACCTGAAACTGCATGTGATTCAACTCCATTTCAGACTGGGAAAGAAACGCTAGCTCGCCTTACAAGAAACACACTCTGTTTTAGAGAAAGGAGCACTTTCTACTCTACTGTGTTTCCTATGGGGTCCAAACAGTGAGCTTGCTCAGAACAAAAGAACTGTGCTTCCTACATACATGAACCATATGTAGTTCAACTCTGCTTAGGAAACTGACAAGAACAGTAGTTCCTCTTCAGTCGGATACACTATACTTGCTGAGAACAGACGCGAGTGCTATTTGCACTGTGTATGGCAATAGGGCACAATAGTGACGAGTCTTACCAGAAAACAAATCTTGCTCGTAGGACAAAAAACTGCATGTGACTCAACTCCATTTATGACTGAGAAACAAACTCTATCTCGCATTCCAAGAAACACACTCTGCTTTTGAGAAAAGAACACTCTTCTATTCAATTGTGTTTCCTATAGGGCCAGAACAATGAGCTTACTCAGAACAAAAGAACTGTGCTTCCTACACACACGGGCCATATCTAGTTCAACTCTGCTTAGGAAACTGAGAAGAGCAGTCTCTCCTCTTCAGTCCAATACACTGTACTTACTGGGAACAGACGGGAGGGCTATTTGCACTGTGTATGGCAATGGGAGCGCAATAGTGACTTTCCTTTCCAGAAAACATCTCTTGCTCATAGGACCACAAACTGCATTGGATTCAACTCCATTTAGGACTGGGAAACAAACGCTAGCTCGCCATACAAGAAACACATTCTGCTTTAGAGAAAAGAGCACTCTTCTACTCTACTGTCTTTCCTATGTGGTCTGAACAGTGAGCTTGCTCAGAACAAAAAAACTGTGCTTCCTACACACAGGGCCATATCTAGTTCAAGTCTGCTTAGGAACCTGACAAGAACAGTAGATCCTCTTCTATCCAATACACTGTACTTGCTGCGAACAGACAGGAGTGCTATTTGTCCTGTGTATGGCAATGGGAGCACAATAGTGACTTTCCTTACCAGAAAACAACTCTTGCTCATAGGACCAGAAACTGCATGTGATTCAACTCCATTTAGGTCTGGGGAAAAAAAACGCTAGCTCGCCTTACAAGAAACACACTCTGCTTTTGATAAAAGAGCACTCTTTTATTCTACTGTGTTTCCTATGGGGTCCAAAGAGTAAGCTTGCTCAGAACAAAAGAACTGTGCTTCCTACACACATGGACCATATCTAGTTCAACTCTGCTTAGGAAACTGACAAGAACTGTAGCTCCTATTCAGTCCAATACACTGTTCTTGCTGGGAAAACAAGGGAGTGCTATTTGCACTGTGTATGGCAATGGGAGTGCAATAGTGACTTTCCTTACCAGAAAACAACTCTTGCTCGTAGGACCAGAAACTGCATGTGATTCAACTCCATTTAGGACTGGGAAACAAACGCTAGCTCGCCTTACAAGAAACACACTCTGCTTTAGAGAAAAGAGCACTCTTCTACTCTACTGTGTTTCCTATGGGGTCCAATCAGAGAGCTTGCTCAGAACAAAAGAACTGTGCTTCCTACACACACGGACCATATGTAGTTCAACTCTGCTTAGGAACCTGACAAGAACAGTAGCTCCTCTTCAGACCAATACACTGTATTTGCTGGGAACAGACGCTAGTGCTATTTGCACTGTGTAAGGCAATGAGAGCACAATATAGACTTTCCTTACCAGAAAACAACTCTTGCTCGTAGGACAAAAAACTCCATGTGACTCAACTCCATTTAGGCTTGGGAAACAAACGCTAGCTCGCCTTCCAAGAAACACACTCTGCTTTTGAGAAAAGAGCACTCATCTACTCTACTGTGTTTCCTATGTGTTCGGAACAGTGAGCTTGCTCAGAACAAAAAAACTGTGCTTCCTACAAACACGGCCATATCTAGTTCAACTCTGCTTAGGAACCTGAAAAGAACAGTACATACTCCTCAGTCCAATACACTGTACTTGCTGGGAACAGACGCCAGTGCTATTTGTCCTGTGTATGGCAATGGCAGCGCAATAGTGACTGTTCTTACCAGAAAACCACTCTTGCTTGTAGGACCAGAAACTGCATGTGATTCAACTCCAATTATGACTGGGAAACAAACTCCAGCTCGCTTTACAAGAAACACACTCTGCTTTAGAGAAAAGAGCACTCTTCTTCTCTACTGTGTTTCCTATGGGGTCCAAACACAGAGCTTGCTCAGAACAAAAGAACTGTGCTTCCTACACACACGGGCCATATCTAGTTCAACTCTGTTTAGGAAACTGACAAGAACAGTAGCTCCTCTTCAGACCAATACACAGTACTTGCGGGGAAGAGACGCCAGTGCTATTTGCACTGTGTATGGCAATTGGAGCACAATAGTGACTCGTCTTACCAGAAAACAACTCTTGCTCTTAGGACAAAAACCTGCATGTGACTCAACTCCATTTAGGACTGGGAAACAAACGCTAGCTCGCCTTACAAGAAACACACTCTGCTTTTGAGAAAAGAGCACTCTTCTACTCTACTGTGTTTCCTATGGGGTCCGAACAGTGAGCTTGCTCAGAACAAAAGAACTGTGCTTCCTGCACACACGGCCATATCTAGTTAAATTCTGCTTAGGAACCTGACAAGAACAGTAGATCCTCTTCAGTCCAATACACTGTACTTGCTGGGAACAGACGCCAGGGCTATTTGTCCTGTGTATGACAATGGCTGCGCAATAGTGACTCTTCTTACCATAAAACAACTCTTGCACGTAGGACCAGAAACTGTATGTGATTCAACTCCGTTTAGGACTGGGAAACAAACGCTAGCTCGCCTTACAAGAAACACATTCTGCTTTAGAGAAAAGAGCACTCATCTACTCTACTGTGTTTCCTATAGGGCCAGAACAGTGAGCTTGCTCAGAACAAAAGAACTGTGCTTCCTGCACACACGGCCATATCTAGTTAAATTCTGCTTAGGAACCTGACAAGAACAGTAGATCCTCTTCAGTCCAATACACTGTACTTGCTGGGAACAGACGCCAGGGCTATTTGTCCTGTGCATGACAATGGCTGCGCAATAGTGACTCTTCTTACCATAAAACAACTCTTGCACGTAGGACCAGAAACTGTATGTGATTCAACTCCGTTTAGGACTGGGAAACAAACGCTAGCTCGCCTTACAAGAAACACATTCTGCTTTAGAGAAAAGAGCACTCATCTACTCTACTGTGTTTCCTATAGGGCCAGAACAGTGAGCTTGCTCAGAACAAAAGAACTGTGCTTCCTACACACACGGGCCATATCTAGTTCAACTAAGGTTAGGAAACTGACAAGAACAGTAGCTCCTCTTCAGTTCGATACACTGTACTTGCTGGGAACAGACGCGAGTGCTTTTTGCACTGTGTATTGCAATGGGAGCGCAATAGTGACTTTCCTACCAGAAAACAACTGTTGCTCGTAGGACCAGAAACTGCTTGTGATTCAACTCCATTTAGGACTGGGAAACAAATGATAGCTTGCCTTACATGAAACACACTCTGCTTTTGAGAAAAGAGCACTCTTCTACTCTACTGTGTTTCCTATGGGGTTCGAACAGTGAGCTTGCTCAGAACAAAAGAACTGTGCTTCCTACACACACGTGCCATATCAAGTTCAACTTTGCTTAGGAAACTGACAAGAACAGTAGATCCTCTTCAGTCCAATACACAGTGCTTGCTGGGAACAGACGCGAGTGCTATTTGCACTGTGTATGGCATTTGGAGCGCAATAGTGACTCTTCTTACCAGAAAACAACTCTTCCTCTTAGGACCAAAAACTGCCTGTGACTCAACTCCATTTAGGACTGTGAAACAAACGCGAGCTCGCCTTACAAGAAACACACTCTGCTTTAGAGAAAAGGGCACTCTTCTTCTCTACTGTGTTTCCTATAGGGCCAGAACAGTGAGCTTGCTCAGGACATAATAACTCTGCTTCCTTCACACACGGGCCATATCTAGTTCAACTCTGCTTAGGAAACTATCAAGAACAGTAGCTCCTCTTCAGTCCAATACACTGTACTTGCGGGGAAGAGACGCGAGTGCTATTTGCACTGTGTATGGCAATTGGAGCACAATAGTGACTCATCTTACCAGAAAACAACTCTTGCAATTAGGACAAAAAACTGCATGTGACTCAACTCCATTTAGGACTGGGAAACAAACGCTAGCTCGCCTTACAAGAAACAGACTCTGCTTTTGAGAAAAGAGCACTCTTCTACTCTACTTTGTTTCCTATAGGGCCAGAACAGTGAGCTTGCTCAGAACAAAAGAACTGTGCTTCCTACACACACGGGCCATATCTAGTTCAACTCTGCTTAGGAAACTGACAAGAACAGTAGCTCCTCTTCAGTCTGATACACTGTACTTGCTCGGAACCGACGCGAGTGCTATTTGCACTGTGTATTGCAATGGGAGCTCAATAGTGACTTTCCTACCAGAAAACAACTCTTGCTCGTAGGACCAGAAACTGCATGTGATTCAACTCCATTTAGGACTGGGAAACAAATGCTAGCTTGCCTTACAGGAAACACACTCTGCTTCTGAGAAAAGAGCACTCTTCTACTCTACTGTGTTTCCAATGTGGTCCTTACAGTGAGCTTGCTCAGAACAAAAGAACTGTGCTTCCTACACACTCGGGCCATATCTAGTTCAACTCTGCTTAGGAAACAGACAAGAACAGTAGCTCCTCTTCAGTCCGATACACTGTACTTGCTGGGAACAGACGCCAGTGCTATTTGCACTGTGTATGGCAATGGGAGCGCAATAGTGACTTTCCTTCCAGAAAACAACTCTTGCTCATAGGACCACAAACTGCATGTGATTCAACGCCATTTAGGACTGGGAAACGAATGCTCGCACGCCTTACAAGAAACACACTCTGCTTTAGAGAAAAGAGAACTCTTGTACACTACTGTGTTTCCTATGGGATCCAAACAGTGAGCTTGCTCAGAACAAAAGAACTGTGCTTCCTACACACACGGACCATATATAGTTCAACTCTGCTTAGGAAACTGACAAGAACAGTAGTTCCTATTCAGTCCAATACACTGTACTTGCTGGGAACAGACGCGAGTGCTATTTGTCCTGTGTATGGCAATGGGAGCGCAATAGTGACTCTTCTTACCAGAAAACAACTCTTGCTCATAGGCATAGAAACTGCATGTGATTCAACTCCATTTAGGACTGGGAAACAAACGCTAGCTCGCCTTAAAAGAAACACACTCTGCTTTTGAGAAAAGAGCACTCTTCTACTCCACTGTGTTTCCTATGGGGTCCAAACAGTGAGCTTGCTCAGAAGAAAAGAACTGTGCTTCCTACACACATGGACCATATCTAGTTCAACTCTGCTTAGGAAACTGACAAGAACAGTAGCTCTTCTTCAGTCCAATACACTGTACTTGCGGGGAAGAGACGCGAGTGCTATTTGCACTGTGTATGTCAATTGGAGCACAACAGTGACTCGTCTTACCAGAAAACAACTCTTGCTCGTAGGACAAAAAACTGCATGTGACTCAACTCCATTTTAGAGTCGGAAACAAACTCTAGCTCCCCTTACAAGAAACACACTCTGCTTTTGAGAAAAGAGCACTCTTCTACTCTACTGTGTTTCCTATAGGGCCAGAACAGTGAGCTTGCTCAGAACAAATGAACTGTGCTTCCTAGACACACGGGCCATATCTAGTTCAACTCTGCTTAGGAGACTGACAAGAACAGTAGCTCCTCTTCAGTCCAATACACTGTACTTGCTGGGAACAGACGCGTGTGCTATTTGCACTGTGTATGGCAATGAGAGCGCAATAGTGGCTTTCCTTACCAGAAAACAACTCTTGCTCGTAGGACCACAAACTGCATGTGATTCAACGCCATGTAGGACTGGGAAACGAACGTTCGCGCGCCTTACAAGAAACACACTCTGCTTTTGAGAAAAGAGCACTCTTCTACTCTACTGTGTTTCCTATGGGGTCCAAACAGTGAGCTTGCTCAGAACAAAAGAACTGTGCTTCCTACACACACCGACCATATGTAGTTCAACTCTGCTTAGGAAACTGACAAGAACAGTAGATTCTATTCAGTCCAATACACTGTACTTGCTGGGAACAGACGCCAGTGCTATTTTTCCAGTGTATGGCAATGGGAGCGCAATAGTGACTTTCCTTACCAGAAAACAACTCTTGCTCGTAGGACCAGAAACTGCATTTGATTCAACTCCATTTAGGACTGGGAAACAAACGCTAGCTCGCATTACAAGAAACAGACTCTGCTTTTGAGAAAAGAGCACTGTTCTACTCTACTGTGTTTCCTATGGGGTCCAAACAGTGAGCTTGCTCAGAACAAAACAACTGTGCTTCCTACACACATGGACCATATGTAGTTCCACTCTGTTTGGAAACTGACAAGAACAGTAGCTCCTATTCAGTCCAATACAGTGTGCTTGCTGGGAACAGACGCGAGTGCTATTTGCACTGTGTATGGCATTTGGAGCGCAATAGTGACTCTTCTTACCAGAAAACAACTCTTGCTCGTAGGACCAAAAACTGCCTGTGACTCAACCCCACTTAGGACTGGGAAACAAACGCGAGCTCGCCTTACAGGAAACACACTCTGCTTTAGAGAAAAGAGCACTCTTCTTCTCTACTGTGTTTCCTATATGGCCAGAACAGTGAGCTTGCTCAGAACATAATAACTGTGCTTCCTACACACACAGCCATATCTAGTTCAATTCTGCTTAGGAACCTGACAAGAACAGTAGCTCCTCTTCAGTCCAATACACTGTACTGCTGGGAACAGACGCCAGTGCTATTTGTCCTGTGTATGGCAATTGCAGCGCAATAGTGACTATTCTTATCATAAAACAACTCTTGCTCGTAGGACCAGAAACTGCATGTGATTCAACTCCGTTTAGGACTGGGAAACAAATGCTAGCTCGCCTTACATGAAACACTCTCTGCTTTTGAGAAAAGAGCACTCTTCTACTCTACTGTGTTTCCTATGGGGTCCAAAGAGTGAGCTTGCTCAGAACAAAGAACTGTGCTTCCTACACACATGGACCATATCTAGTTCAACTCTGCTTAGGAAACTGACAAGAACAGTAGCTCCTCTTCAGTCCGATACACTGTACTTGCTGGGAACAGACGCGAGTGCTATTTGCACTGTGTATGGCAAAGGGAGCGCAATAGTGACTTTCCTTACCAGAAAACAACTCTTGCTCGTAGGACCAGAAACTGCATGTGATTCAACTCCATTTAGGACTGGGAAACAAACGATAGCTTGCCCTACAAAAAACACACTCTGCTTTTGAGGAAAGAGCACTCCTCTATCTACTGTGTTTCCTATGTGGTCCGAACAGTGAGCTTGCTCAGAACAAAAGAACTGTGCTTCCTACACACACGGCCATATCTAGTTCAATTCTGCTTAGGAACCTGACAAGAACAGTAGATCCTCTTCAGTCCAATACACTGTACTTGCTGCGAACAGACGCCAGTGCAATTTGTCCTGTGTATGGCAATGGGAGCGCAATAGTGACTAATCTTACCATAAAACAACTCATGCTCGTAGGACAGAAACTGCATGTGATTCCACTCCATTTAGGACTGGGAAACAAACGCTAGCTCGCCTTACGAGAAACAAAATCTGCTTTAGAGAAAAGAGCACTCTTCTACTCTACTGTGTTTCCTATAGGGCCAGAACAGTGAGCTGCTCAGAACAATAGAACTGTGCTTCCTACACACGGGCCATATCTAGTTCAACTCTTCTTAGGAAACTGACAAGAACAGTAGCTCCTCTTCAGTCCGATACACTGTACTTGCTGGGAACAGACGCGAGTGCTGTTTGCACTGTGTATGGCAATGGGAGCGCAATAGTGACTTTCCTTACCAGAAAACAACTCTTGTTCGTAGGACCAGAAACTGCATGTGATTCAACTCCATTTAGGACTAGGAAACAAACGCTAGCTCGCCTTACAAGAAACACACTCTGCTTTTGAGAAAAGAGCACTCTTCTACTCTACTGTGTTTCCTATAGGGCCAGAACAGTGAGCTTGCTCACAACATAAGAACTGTGCTTTCTACACACACGGTCCTTATCTAGTTCAACTCTGCTTAGGAATCTGACAAGAACAGTATGGCTCCTCTTCAGTCCGATACACTGTGCTTACTGGGAACAGATGCGAGTGCTATTTGCACTGTGTATGGCATTTGGAGCGCAATAATGACTCTTCTTACCAGAAAACAACTCTTGCTCGTAGGACCAAAAACTCCCTGTGACCAAACTCCATTTAGGACTGGAAAACAAACGCGAGCTCGCCTTACAAGAAACATACTCTGCTTTAGAGAAAAGAGCACTCTTCTACTCTACTGTGTTTCCTATAGTGCCAGAACAGTGAGCTTGCTCAGATCAAAAGAACTGTGCTTCCTACACACATGGACCATATCTAGTTCAACTCTGCTTAGGAAACTGACAAGAACAGTAGCTCCTCTTCAGTCCAAATCACTGTACTTGCAGGGAAGAGACGCGAGTGCTATTTGCACTGTGTATGGCAATTGAAGCACAATAGTGACTCGTCTTACCAGAAAACAACTCTTGCTCATAGGACAAAAAACTGCACGTGACTCAACTCCATTTAGGTCTGGGAAACAAACGCTAGCTCGCCTTACAAGAAATACACTCTGCTTTAGAGAAAAGAGCACTCTTCTACTCTACTGTGTTTCCTATGGGGTCCGAACAGTGAGCTTGCTCAGAACAAAAGAACTGTGCTTCCTACACACACAGCCATATCTAGTTCAATTCTGCTTAGGAAACTGACAAGAACAGTAGCTCCTCTTCAGTCCAATACACTGTACTGTTGGGAACAGACGCCAGTGCTATTTGTCCTGTGTATGGCAATGGCAGCACAATAGTGACTATTCTTATCATTGAACAACTCTTGCTCGTAGGACCAGAAACTGCATGTGATTCAATTCCATTTAGGACTGGGAAACAAACGCTAGCTCGCCTTACAAGAAACAAAATCTGCTTTAAAGAAAAGAGCAGTCTTCTACTCTACTGTGTTTCCTATAGGGCCAGAACAGTGAGCTGCTCAGAACAAAAGAACTGTGCTTTCTACACACACGGGCCATATCTAATTCAACTCTGCTTAGGAAACAAACAAGAACAGTAGCTCCTCTTCAGTCCAATACACTGTATTTGCGGGGAACAGACGCGAGTGCTATTTGCACTGTGTATGGCATTGGAGCACAATAGTGACTTGTCTTACCAGAAAATAACTCTTGCTCGTTGGACAAAAAACTGCATGTGACTCAACTCCATTTAGGACTGGGAAACAAACGCTAGCTCGACTTCCAAGAAACACACTCTGCTTTTGAGAAAAGAGCACTCTTCTACTCTACTGCGTTTCCTATGTGTTCCGAACAATGAGCTTGCTCAGAACAAAAAAACTGTGCTTCCTACACACACGGCCATATCTAGTTCAAGTCTGCTTAGGAACCTGACAAGAACAGTAGATCCTCTTCAGTCCATTACACTATACTTGCTGGGAACAGCCGCCAGTGCTATTTGTCCTGTGTATGGCAATGGCAGCGCAATAGTGACTCTTCTTACCAGAAAACAACTCTTGTTCCTAGGACCAGAAACTGCATGTGATTCCACTCCATTTAGGACTGGGAAACAAACGCTAGCTCGCCTTACAAGAAACACACTCTGCTTTAGAGAAAAGAGCACTCTTCTACTCTACTGTGTTTCCTATGTGGTCCAAACAGTGAGCTGGTTCAGAACAAAAGAACTGTGATTCCTACACACACGGACCATATCTAGTTCAACTCTGCTTAGGAAACTGACAAGAACAGTAGCTCCTATTCAGTCCAATACACTGTACTTGCTGGGAAAAGACGTGAGTGCTATTTGCCTTGTGTAGGGCAATGGGAGCGCAATAGTGACTTTCCTTACCAGAAAACAGCTCTTTTTCGTAGGACCAGAAAGTGCATGTGATTCAACTCCATTTAGGACTAGGAAACAAACGCTGGCTCGCCTTACAAGAACACACTCTGCTTTTGAGAAAAGAGCACTCTTCTACTCTACTGTGTTTCCAATAGGGCCAGAACAGTGAGCTTGTTCAGAACATAAGAACTGTGCTTCCTACACACACGGGCCATATCTAGTTCAACTCTGCTTAGGAACCTGACAAGAACAGTAGATCCTCTTCAGTCCAATACACTGTACTTGCTAGGAACAGACGCCAGTGCTCTTTGTCCTGTGTATTGCAATGGCAGCGCAATAGTGACTCTTCTTACCATAAAACAACTCTTGCTCTAAGGACAAGAAACTGCATGTGATTCAACTCCATTTAAGACTGGGAAACAAACGCTAGCTGGCCTTACAAGAAACACACTCTGCTTTAGAAAAAAGAGCACTCTTCTACTCTACTGTGTTTCCTATAGGGCCAGAACAGTGAGCTTGCTCAAAACAAAAGAACTGTGCTTCCTACATACGGGCCTAACTAGTTCAACTCTGCTTAGGAAACTGACAAGAACTGTAGCTCCTCTTCAGTCCGATACACTGTACTTGCTGGGAACAGACGCGAGTGCTATTTGCACTGTGTATGGCAATGGGAGCGCAATAGTGACTTTCCTTACCAGAAAACAACTCTTGCTCGTAGGACCAGAAACTGCATGTGATTCAACTCCATTTAGGACTGGGGAACAAGTGCTAGCTCGCCTTACATGAAACACACTCTGCTTTTGAGAAAAGAGCACTCTTCTACTCTACTGTGTTTCCTATGGGGTCCGAACAGTGAGCTTGCTCAGAACAAAAGAACTGTGCCTCCTACACACACGGGCCATATCTAATTCAACTCTGCTTAGGAAACAA
>NW_026737672.1:0-35000 GCF_949786415.1 Peromyscus eremicus | reverse complement strand
ACGCGAGTGCTATTTGCACTGTGTATGGCAATGGGAGCGCAATAGTGACTTTCCTTACCAGAAAACAACTCTTGTTCGTAGGACTAGAAACTGCATGGGATTCAACTCCATTTAGGACTAGGAAACAAACCCTAGCTCGCCTTACAGGAAACACACTCTGCTTTTCAGAAATGAGCACTCTTCTACTCTACTGTGTTTCCTATGGGGTCCAAACAGAGAGCTTGCTCAGAACAAAAGAACTGTGCTTCCTACACACACGGACCACATGTAGTTCAACTCTGCTTAGGAAACTGACAAGAACAGTAGCTCCTCTTCATTCCAATACACTGTTCTTGCTGGGAACAGACACGAGTGCTATTTGCACTGTGTATGGAAATGAGAGCACAATAGTGACTTTCCTTACCAGAAAACAACTCTTGCTCGTAGGACCAGAAACTGCATGTGATTCAACTCCATTTAGGACTGGGAAACAAACGATAGATTGCCTTACAAAAAACACACTCTGCTTTTGAGAAAAGAGCACTCTTCTACTCTACTGTGTTTCGTATGGGGTCTGAACAGTGAGCTTGCTCAGAGCAAAAGAACTGTGCTTCCTACACAAACGGCCAAATCTAGTTCAATTCTGCTTAGGAACCTGACAAGAACAGTAGCTCCTCTTCAGTCCAATACACTGTATTTGCTGCAAACATACGCCAGTGCTATTTGTCCTGTGTATGGCAATGGCAGCACAATAGTGACTATTCTTACCATAAAACAACTCTTGCTCGTAGGACAGAAACTGCATGTGATTCCACTCCATTTAGGACTGGGAAACAAACGATAGCTTGCCTTACAAAAAACACACTCTGCCTTTGAGAAAAGAGCACTCATCTACTCTACTGTGTTTCCTTTTGGGTCCGAACAGTGAGCATGCTCAGAACAAAAGAACTGTGCTTCCTACACACACGGCCATATCTAGTTCAATTCTGCTTAGGAACCTGACAAGAACAGTACATCCTCTTCAGTCCAATACACTGTAGTTGCTGCAAAGAGATGCCAGTGCTATTTGTCCTGTGTATGGCAATGGCAGCGCAATAGTGACTCTTCTTACCAGAAAACAACTCTTGCTCGTAGTACCAGAAACTGCATGGGATTCAACTCCATTTTGGACTGCAGAACAAACGATAGCTCGCCTTACAAGAAACACACTCTGCTTTAGAGAAAAGAGCACTCTTCTACTCTACTGTGTTTCCTATGTGGTCCAAACAGTGAGCCTGCTCAGAACAAAAGAACTGTGCTTCCTACACACACGGACCATATGTAGTTCAACTCTGCTTAGGAAACTGACAAGAACAGTAGCTCCTCTTCAGTCCGATACACTGTACTTGCTGGGAACAGACGCGAGTTCAACTCTGCTTAGGAAAGTGACAAGAACAGTAGCTCCTATTCAGTCCAATACACTGTACATGCAGGGAACAGACGCGAGTGCTATTTGCACTGTGTATGGCATTTGGAGCACAATAGTGACTCTTCTTACCAGAAAACAACTCTTGGTCTTAGGAACAAAAACTGCATGTGACTCAAATTCACTTAGGACTGGGAAACAAACGCGAGCTCGCCTTACAAGAAACACACTCTGCTTTAGAGAAAAGAGCACTCTTCTACTCTACTGTGTTTCCTATGAGGTCCAAACATTGAGCTTGCTCAGAACCAAAGAACTGTGCTTCCTACACACACGGCCATATCTAGTTCAACTCTGCTTAGGAACCTGACAAGAACAGTAGAACCTCTTCAGCCCAATACAATGTACTTGCTGCGAACAGATGCCAGTGCTATTTGTCCTGTGTATTTCAATGGCAGCACAATTGTGACTCTTCTTACCAGAAAACAACTCTTGCTTGTAGTACCAGAAACTGCATGGGATTCAACTCCATTTAGGACTGGGACACAAATGCTAGCTCGCCTTACAAGAAACACACTCTGCTTTAGAGAAAAGAGCACTCTTCTACTCTACTGTGTTTCCTATAGGGCCAGAACAGTGAGCTTGCTCAGAACATAATAACTGTGCTTCCTAATCACACGGGCCATATCTACTTCAACTCTGCTTAGGATACTAACAAGAACAGTAGCTCCTCTTCAGTCCGATACACTGTACTTGCTGGGAACAGACGCGAGTGCTATTTGCACTGTGTATGGCAAAGGGAGCGCAATAGTGACTTTCCTTACCAGAAAACAACTCTTGCTCGTAGGACCAGAAACTGCATGTGATTCAACTCCATTTAGGACTGGGAAACAAACTTATAGCTTGCCTTACAAAAAACACACTCTGCTTTTGAGAAAAGAGCACTCTTCTACTCTACTGTGTTTCCTATTGGGTCTGAACAGTGAGCTTGCTCAGAAAAAAAGAATTGTGCTTCCTACCCACACGGGCCATATCTAGTTCAACTCTTCTTAGGAAACTGACAAGAACAGTAGCTCCTCTTCAGTCCAATACACTGTACTTGCTGGGAACAGACGCATGTGCTATTTGCACTGTGTATGGCAATGGGAGCACAATAGTGACTTTCCTTACCAGAAAACAACTCTTGCTCCTAGGACCAGAAACTGCATGTGATTCAACTCCATTTAGGACTGGGAAAGAAATGCTAGCTCGCCTTACAACAAACACACTGCTTTTGAGAAAAGAGCACTCTTCTACTCTACTGTGTTATCTATGGGGTCCAAACAGTGAGCTTGCTCAGCACAAAAGAACTGTGCTTCCTACACACACGGACTATATATAGTTCAACTCTGCTTAGGAAACTGACAAAAACAGTAGCTCCTCTTCAGTCCAATACACTGTACTTGATGGGAACAGACGCAAGTGCTATTTACACTGTGTATGGCAAGGAGAGCGAAATAGTAACTTTCCTTACCAGAAAACAATTCTTGCTCGTAGGACCACAAACTGCATGTGATTCAACGCCATTTAGGACTGGGAAACAAATGCTAGCTGGCCTTACAAGAAACACACTCTGCTTTTGAGAAAAGAGCACTCTTCTACTCTACTGTGTTTCCTATGGGGTCCAAACCGTGAGCTTGCTCAGAACAAAAGAACTGTGCTTCCTACACACATGGATCATATCTAGTTCAACTCTGCTTATGATACTGACAAGAACAGTAGCTCCTATTCAGTCCAATAGACTGTACTTGCTGGGAACAGACCCGAGTGCTATTTGCACTCTGTATGGCATTTGGAGCACAATACTGACTCTTCTTACCAGAAAACAACTCTTGCTCGTAGGAGCAAAAACTGCATGTGACTCAACTCCATTTAGGACTGGGAAACAAACGCGAGCTCGCCTTACAAGAAACACACTCTGCTTTAGAGAAAAGAGCACTCTTCTACTCTACTGTGTTTCCTATAGGGCCAGAACAGTGAGCTTGCTCAGAATATAATGACTGTGCTTCCTAAGCACACGGGCCATATCTAGTTCAACTCTGCTTAGGAAACTGACAAGAACAGTAGCTCCTCTTCAGTCCGATACACTATACTTGCTGGGAACAGACCCGAGTGCTATTTGCACTGTGTATGGCAAAGGGAGCGCAATAGTGACTTTCCTTACCAGAAAACAACTCTTGCTCATAGGACCAGAAACTGCATGTGATTCAACTCCATTTAGGACTGGGAAACAAATGCTAGCTCGCCTTACAAGAAACACACTCTGCTTTTGAGAAAAGAGCACTCTTCTACTCTACTGTGTTTCCTATAGGGCCAAAACAGTAAGCTTGCTCAGAATAAAAGAACTGTGCTTCCTACACACACGGCCATATTTAGTTCAATTCTGCTTAGGAACCTTACAAGAACAGTAGATCCTCTTGAGTCCAATACACTGTACTTGCAGGGAACAGACACCAGTGTTATTTGTACTGTGTATGGCAATGGCAGCGCAATAGTGACTATTCTTACCATAAAAAAACTCTTGCTCGTAGGACCAGAAACTGCATGTGATTCAACTCCATTTAGGACTGGGAAACAAACGCTAGCTCGCCTTACAAGAAACACACTGCTTTAGAGAAAAGAGCACTCTTCTACTCTACTGTGTTTCCTACAGGCCAGAACAGTGAACTTGCTCAGAACAAAAGAAATGTGCTTCCCACACACGGGCCATATCTAGTTCAACTCTTCTTAGGAAACTGACAAGTACAGTAGATCCTCTTCAGTCCAATAGACTGTACTTGCTGGGAACAGACGCCAGTGCTATTTGCACTGTGTATGGCAATTAGAGCACAATAGTGACTCGTCTTACCAGAAAACAACTCTTGCTCATAGGACAAAAAACTGCATGTGACTCAACTCCATTTAGGACTGGGAAACAAACTCTAGCTGCTTTACAAGAAACACACTCTGCTTTAGGGAAAAGAGCACCCTTCTACTCTACTGTGTTTCCTATGGGGTCCGAACAGTGAGCTTGCTCAGAACAAAAGAACTGTGCTTGCTACACACATGGATCATATTTAGTTCAACTCTTCTTATGAAACTGAGAAGAACAGTAGCTCCTATTCAGTCCAATAGACTGTACTTGCTGGGAACAGACCCGAGTGCTATTTGCACTGTGTATGGCATTTGGAGCACAATAGTGACTCTTCTTACCAGAAAACAACTCTTGCTCGTAGGACCAAAAACTGCATGTGACTCAACTCCATTTAGGAATGGGAAAAAAACTCTAGCTCGCGTTAAAAGAAACACACTCTGCTTTTGAGAAAAAAGCACTCTTCTACTCTACTGTGTTTCCTATGGGGTCCGAACAGTGAGCTTGCTCAGAACAAAAAACTGTGCTTCCTACACACACGGCCATATCTAGTTCAAGTCTGCTTAGGAACCTGACAAGAACAGTAGAACCTCTTCAGCCCAATACAATGTACTTGCTGCGAACAGATGCCAGTGCTATTTGTCCTGTGTATGGCAATGGCAGCGCAATTGTGACTCTTCTTACCAGAAAACAACTCTTGTTCGTAGTACCAGAAACTGCATGGGATTCAAGTCCATTTAGGACTGGGACACAAACGCTAGCTCGCCTTACAAGAAACATACTATGCTTTAGAGAAAAGAGCACTCTTCTACTATACTGTGTTTCCTATAGGCCCAGAACAGTGAGCTTGCTCAGAACATAAGAACTGTGCTTCCTACACACACGGGCCTTATCTAGTTCAACTCTGCTTAGGAACCTGACAAGAATAGTAGATCCTCTTCAGTCCAATACACTGTACTTGCTGGGAACAGACGCCAGTGCTATTTGTCCTGTGTATGGCAATGGCAGCGAAATAGTGACTATTCTACCATAAAACAACTCTTGCTCATAGGACCAGAAACTGCATGTGATTCCACTCCATTTAGGACTGGGACACAAACGCTAGCTCGCCTTACAAGAAACACACTCTGCTTTAGAGAAAAGAGCACTCTTCTACTCTACTGTGTTTCCTATGGGGTCCAAACAGTGAGCTTGCTGAGAACAAAAGAACTGTGCTTCCTACACACGAGGACCTTATGTAGTTCAACTCTGCTTAGGAAACTGACAAGAACAGTAGCTCCTATTCAGTCCAATACACTGTACTTGCTGGGAAAAGACGCGAGTGCTATTTGCCCTGTGTATGGCAATGGGAGCGCAATAGTGACTTTCCTTACCAGAAAACAACTCTTGTTCATAGGACCAGAAACTGCATGTGATTCAACTCCATTTAGGACTGGGAAACAAACGCTAGCTCGCCTTACAAGAAACACACTCTGCTTTTGAGAAAAGAGCACTCTTCTACTCTACTGTGTTTCCTGTGGAGTCCAAACAGTGTGCTTGGTCAGAACAAAAGAACTGTGCTTCCTACACACATGGACCATATCTAGTTCAACTCTGCTTAGGAAACTGACAAGAACAGTAGCTCCTATTCAGTCCAATACACTGTACTTGCTGGGAAAAGATGCGAGTGCTATTTGCACTGTGTATGGCATTTAGAGCGCAATAGTGACTCTTCTTACCAGAAAACAACTCTTGCTCGTAGGACCAAAAACTGTCTGTGACTCAACTCCATTTAGGACTGGGAAACAAACGCGAGCTGACCTTACAAGAAACACACTCTGCTTTAGAGAAAAGAGCATTCATATACTCTACTGTGTTTCCTGTAGGGCCAGAACAGTCAGCTTGCTCAGAACAAAAGAACTGTGCTTCCTACACACACGGGCCATATCTAGTTCAACTCTGCTTAGGAAACTGACAAGAACAGTAGCTCCTCTTCAGTTCGATACACTGTACTTGCTGAGAACAGACGCGAGTGCTATTTGCACTGTGTATGGCAATGGGAGCGCAATAGTGACTTTCCTTACCAGAAAACAACTCTTGCTCGTAGGACGAGAAACTGCATGTGATTCAACACCATTTAGGACTGGAAAACAAATGCTAGCTCGCCTTACATGAAACACACTCTGCTTTTGAGAAAAGAGCACTCTTCTATTCTACTGTGTTTCCTGTGAGGTCCAAAGAGTGAGCTTGCTCAGAACAAAAGAACTGTGCTTCCTACACACACGGGCCATATCTAGTTCAACTCTGCTTAGGAAACAAACAAAAACAGTAGCTCCTCTTAAGTCGAATACACTGTACTTGCAGGGAACAGACGCGAGTGCTATTTGCACTGTGTATGGCAATTGGAGCACAATAGTGATTTGTCTTACCAGAAAACAACTCTTGCTCGTAGGACAAAAAACTGCATGTGACTCAACTCCATTTAGGACTGGGAAACAAACGCTAGCTCGACGTCCAAGAAACACACTCTGCTTTTGAGAAAAGAGCACTCTTCTACTCTACTGTGTTTCCTATGTGTTCCGAAAAGTGAACTTGCTCAGAACAAAAAAACAGTGCTTCCTACACACACGGTAATATCTCGTTCAAGTCTGCTTAGGAACCTGACAAGAACAGTAGATCCTCTTCAGTCCAATACACTGTACTTGCTGGGAACAGACGCCAGTGCTATTTGTCCTGTGTAGGGCAATGGCAGTGCAATAGTGACTCTTCTTACCAGAAAACAACTCTTGCTCGTAGGACTAGAAACTGCATGTGATTCAACTCCATTTAGGACTGGGAAACAAACTCTAGCTCGCTTTACAAGAAACACACTCTGCTTTTGAGAAAAGAGCACTCTTCTACTCTACTGTGTTTCCTATAGGGCCAGAACAGTGAGCTTGCTCAGAAAAAAGGAACTGTACTTCCTAAACACACGGGCCATATCTAGTTCAACTCTGCTTAGGAAACTGAGAAGAACAGTAGCTCCTATTCAGTCCAATACACTGTACTTGCTCGGAACAGACAGGAGGGCTATTTGCACTATGTATGGCAAGGGGAGCGCAATAGTGACTTTCCTTACCAGAAATCAACTCTTGCTCTTAGGACCAGAAACTGAATGTGATTCAACTCCATTTAGGACTGTGAAACAAACGCTAGCTCGCCTTACAAGAAACAAACTCTGCTTTTGAGAAAAGAGCACTCTTCTACCGTACTGTGTTTCCTATGGTGTCCGAACAGTGAGCTTGCTCAGAACAAAAGAACTGTGCTTCCTACACACACGGCCATATCTAGTTCAATTCTGCTTAGGAACCTGACAAGAACAGTAGATCCTCTTCAGTCCAATACACTGTACTTGCTGGGAACAGACACCAGTGCTATTTGTCCTGTTTATGGCAATGGCAGCTCAATAGTGACTATTCTTACCAAAAAAACAACTCTTGCTCGTAGTACCAGAAACTGCATTTCTTTCCACTCCATTTAGGACTGGGAAACAAACGCTAGCTCACCTTACAAGAAACACACTCTGCTTTTGAGAAAAGAGCACTCTTCTACTCTACGGTGTTTCCTATGGGGTCCAAACAGTGAGCCTGCTCAGAACAAAAGAACTGTGCTTCCTACACACATGGACCATATCTAGTTCAACTCTGCTTAGGAAACTGACAAGAAAAGTAGCTCCTCTTCAGTCCGATACACTGTACTTGCTGAGAACAGATGCGAGTGCTATTTGCACTGTGAATGGCAATTGGAGCACAATAGTGACTCGACTTACCAGAAAACAACTCTTACTCGTAGGACAAAAAACTGCATGTGACTCAACTCCATTTAGGACTGGGAAAAAACTCTAGCTCGCCTTACAAGAAACACACTCTGCTTTTGAGAAAAGAGCAGTATTCTACTCTAATGTGTTTCCTATAGGGCCAGAACATTGAGCTTGCTCAGAACAAAAGAACTGTGCTTCCTACACACGGGCAATATCTAGTTCAACTCTGCTTAGGAAACTGAGAAGAACAGTAGCTCCTCTTCAGTCCAATACACTGTACTTGCTGGGAACAGATGCCAGTGCTATTTGCACTGTGTATGGCAATGGGAGCGCAATAGTAATTTTCCTTACCAGAAAACAACTCTTGCTCGTAGGACCAGGAACTGCATGTGATTCAACTCCGTTTAGGACTGGGAAACAAACTCTAGCTCGCCTTACAAGAAACACACTCTGTTTTAGAGAAAAGAGCACTCTTCTACTCTACTGTGTTTCCTATGGGGTCCAAACAGAGAGCTTGCTCAGAACAAAAGAACTGTGCTTCCTACACACACGGACCATATGTAGTTCAACTCTGCTTAGGAAATTGACAAGAACAGTAGCTCCTCTTCATTCCAATACACTGTTCTTGCTGGGAACAGACGCGAGTGCTATTTGCACTGTGTATGGCAATGAGAGCACAATAGTAACTTTCCTTACCAGAAAACAACTCTTGCTCATAGGACAAAAAACTGCATGTGACTCAACTCCATTTAGGACTGGGAAACAAACTCTAGCTTGCCTTACAAGAAACACACTCTGCTTTTGAGAAAAGAGCAGTATTCTAATCTAATGTGTTTCCTATGGGGTCCAAACAGTGCGCTTGCTCAGAACAAAAGAACTGTGCTTCCTACACACATGGACCATATGTAGTTCAACTCTGCTTAGTAAACTGACAAGAACAGTACCTCCTCTTCATTCCAATACACTGTTCTTGCTGGGAACAGACGCGAGTGCTATTTGCACTGTGTATGGCAATGGGAGCGCAATAGTGACTTTCCTTACCAGAAAACAACTCTTGTTCGTAGGACTAGAAACTGCATGGGATTCAACTCCATTTAGGACTAGGAAACAAACCCTAGCTCGCCTTACAGGAAACACACTCTGCTTTTCAGAAATGAGAACTCTTCTACTCTACTGTGTTTCCTATGGGGTCCAAACAGAGAGCTTGCTCAGAACAAAAGAACTGTGCTTCCTACACACACGGACCACATGTAGTTCAACTCTGCTTAGGAAACTGACAAGAACAGTAGCTCCTCTTCATTCCAATACACTGTTCTTGCTGGGAACAGACACGAGTGCTATTTGCACTGTGTATGGAAATGAGAGCACAATAGTGACTTTCCTTACCAGAAAACAACTCTTGCTCGTAGGACAAAAAACTGCATGTGACTCAACTCCATTTAGGACTGGGAAACAAACTCTAGCTCGCCTTACAAGAAACACACTCTGCTTTTGAGAAAAGAGCAGTATTCTTCTCTAATGTGTTTCCTATGGGGTCCAAACAGTGAGCTTGCTCAGAACAAAAGAACTGTGCTTCCTACACACATGGACCATATGTAGTTCAACTCTGCTTAGTAAACTGACAAGAACAGTAGCTCCTATTCAGTCCAATACACTGTACTTGCTGGGAACAGACGCGAGTGCTATTTGCACTGTGTATGGCAAAGGGAGCTCAATAGTGACTTTCCTTACCAGAAAACAACTCTTGCTCGTAGGACCAGAAACTGCCTGTGATTCAACTCCATTTAGGACTAGGAAACAAACCCTAGCTCGCCTTACAAGAAACACACTCTGCTTTTCAGAAATGAGCACTCTTCTACTCTACTGTGTTTCCTATGGGGTCCGAACAGTGAGCTTGTTCAGAACAAAAGAACTGTGCTTCCTACACACACGGCCATATCTAGTTCAATTCTGCTTAGGAACCTGACAAGAACAGTAGATACTCTTCAGTCTAATACACTGTACTTGCTGGGAACAGACGCCAGCGCTATTTGTCCTGTGTATGGCAGTGGCAGCGCAATAGTGACTATTCTTACCATAAAACAACTCTTGCTCGAAGGACCAGAAACTGCATGTGATTCCACTCCATTTAGGCCTGGGAAACAAACGCTAGCTCGCCTTACAAGAAACACACTCTGCTTTTGAGAAAAGAGCACTCTTCTACTCTACTGTGTTTTCTATGGGGTCCAAACAGTGAGCTTGCTCAGAACAAAAGAACTGTGCTTCCTACACACATGGACCATATCTAGTTCAACTCTGCTTAGGAAAGTGACAAGAACAGTAGCTCCTATTCAGTCCAATACACTGTACATGCAGGGAACAGACGCGAGTGCTATTTGCACTGTGTATGGCATTTGGAGCACAATAGTGACTCTTCTTACCAGAAAACAACTCTTGGTCTTAGGAACAAAAACTGCATGTGACTCAAATTCACTTAGGACTGGGAAACAAACGCGAGCTCGCCTTACAAGAAACACACTCTGCTTTAGAGAAAAGAGCACTCTTCTACTCTACTGTGTTTCCTATAGGGCCAGAACAGTGAGCTTGCTCAGAACATAATAACTGTGCTTCCTAATCACACGGGCCATATCTACTTCAACTCTGCTTAGGATACTAACAAGAACAGTAGCTCCTCTTCAGTCCGATACACTGTACTTGCTGGGAACAGACGCGAGTGCTATTTGCACTGTGTATGGCAAAGGGAGCACAATAGTGACTTTCCTTACCAGAAAACAACTCTTGCTCGTAGGACCAGAAACTGCATGTGATTCAACTCCATTTAGGACTGGGAAACAAACTTATATCTTGCCTTACAAAAAACACACTCTGCTTTTGAGAAAAGAGCACTCTTCTACTCTACTGTGTTTCCTATTGGGTCTGAACAGTGAGCTTGCTCAGAAAAAAAGAATTGTGCTTCCTACCCACACGGGCCATATCTAGTTCAACTCTTCTTAGGAAACTGACAAGAACAGCAGCTCCTATTCAGTCCAATACACTGTACTTGCTGGGAACAGACGAGAGTGCTATTTGCACTGTGTATGGCATTTGGAGCGCAATAGTGACTCTTCTTACCAGAAAACAACTCTTGCTCGTAGGACCAAAAACTGTCTGTGACTCAACTCCATTTAGGACTGGGAAACAAACGTGAGCTCGCCTTACAAGAAACACACTCTGCTTTAGAGAAAAGAGCACTCTTCTACTCTACTGTGTTTCCTATAGGGCCAGAACAGTGAGCTTGCTCAGAACAAAAGAACTGTGCTTCCTAGACACACGGGCCATACCTAGTTCAACTCTGCTTAGGAAACTGAGAAGAACAGTAGCTCCTATTCAGTCCAATACACTGTAGTGGCTGCGAACAGATGCCAGTGCTATTTGTCCTATGTATGGCAATGGCAGCGCAATAGTGAATCCTCTCACCAGAAAACAACTCTTGCTCATAGGACCAAAAACTGCATGTGACTCAAATCCATTTAGGACTGGGAAACAAACGCGAGCTCGCCTTACAAGAAACACACTCTGCTTTATAGAAAAGAGCACTCTTCTACTCTACTGTGTTTCCTATAGGGCCAGAACAGTGAGCTTGCTCAGAACATAATAACTGTGCTTCCTAAACACACGGGCCATATCTAGTTCAACTCTGCTTAGGAAACTGACAAGAACAGTAGCTCCTCTTCAGTCCGATACACTGTACTTGCTGGGAACAGACGCGAGTGCTATTTGCACTGTGTATGGCAATGGGAGCGCAATAGTGACTTTCCTTACCAGAAAACAACTCTTGCTCGTAGGACCAGAAACTGCATGTGATTCAACTCCATTTAGGACTGGGAAACAAACGATAGATTGCCTTACAAAAAACACACTCTGCTTTTGAGAAAAGAGCACTCTTCTACTCTACTGTGTTTCGTATGGGGTCTGAACAGTGAGCTTGCTCAGAGCAAAAGAACTGTGCTTCCTACACAAACGGCCAAATCTAGTTCAATTCTGCTTAGGAACCTGACAAGAACAGTAGCTCCTCTTCAGTCCAATACACTGTATTTGCTGCAAACATACGCCAGTGCTATTTGTCCTGTGTATGGCAATGGCAGCACAATAGTGACTATTCTTACCATAAAACAACTCTTGCTCGTAGGACAGAAACTGCATGTGATTCCACTCCATTTAGGACTGGGAAACAAACGATAGCTTGCCTTACAAAAAACACACTCTGCCTTTGAGAAAAGAGCACTCATCTACTCTACTGTGTTTCCTTTTGGGTCCGAACAGTGAGCATGCTCAGAACAAAAGAACTGTGCTTCCTACACACACGGCCATATCTAGTTCAATTCTGCTTAGGAACCTGACAAGAACAGTACATCCTCTTCAGTCCAATACACTGTAGTTGCTGCGAACAGATGCCAGTGCTATTTGTCCTGTGTATGGCAATGGCAGCGCAATAGTGACTCTTCTTACCAGAAAACAACTCTTGCTCGTAGTACCAGAAACTGCATGGGATTCAACTCCATTTTGGACTGCAGAACAAACGATAGCTCGCCTTGCAAGAAACACACTCTGCTTTAGAGAAAAGAGCACTCTTCTATTCTACTGTGTTTCCTATGGGGTCCAAACAGTGAGCCTGCTCAGAACAAAAGAACTGTGCTTCCTACACACACGGACCATATGTAGTTCAACTCTGCTTAGGAAACTGACAAGAACAGTAGCTCCTCTTCAGTCCGATACACTGTACTTGCTGGGAACAGACGCGAGTGCTATTTGCACTGTGTATAGCAATGACAGCGCAATAGTGACTCTCCTTAGCAGAAAACAACTCTTGCTCGTAGGAACACAAACTGCATGTGATTCAACGCCATTTAGGACTGGGAAACAAATGCTAGCTTGCCTTACTAGAAACACTCTCTGCTTTTTAGAAAAGAGCACTCTTCTACTCTACTGTGTTTCCTATAGGGCCAGAACAGTGAGCTTGCTCAGAACATAATAACTGTGTTTCCTAAACACACGGGCCATATCTAGTTCAACTCTGCTTAGGAAACTGACAAGAACAGTAGCTCCTCTTCAGTCCGATACACTGTACTTGCTGGGAACAGACGCGAGTGCTATTTGCACTGTGTATGGCAAAAGGAGCGCAATAGTGACTTTCCTTACCAGAAAACAACTCTTGCTCGTAGGACCAGAAACTGCATGTGATTCAACTCCATTTAGGACTGGGAAACAAACGATAGCTTGCCTTACAAAAAACACACTCTGCTTTTGAGAAAAGAGCACTCTTCTACTCTACTCTGTTTCCTTTTGTGTCCGAACAGTGAGCTTGCTCAGAACAAAAGAACTGTGCTTCCTACACACACGGTCATATCTAGTTCAATTCTGCTTAGGAACCTGACAAGAACAGTAGATCCTCTTCAGTCCAATACACTGTAATTGCTGGGAACAGACGCCAGGGCTATTTGTCCTGTGTATGGCAATGGCAGCGCAATAGTGACTCTTCTTACCAGAAAACAACTCTTGCTCGTAGGACCAGAAACTGCATGTGATTCAACTCCATTTAGGACTGGGAAACAAACGCTAGCTCACCTTACAAGAAACACACTCTGCTTTTGAGAAAAGAGCACTCTTCTACTCTACGGTGTTTCCTATGGGGTCCAAACAGTGAGCCTGCTCAGAACAAAAGAACTGTGCTTCCTACACACATGGACCATATCTACTTCAACTCTGCTTAGGAAACTGACAAGAAAAGTAGCTCCTCTTCAGTCCGATACACTGTACTTGCTGAGAACAGATGCGAGTGCTATTTGCACTGTGAATGGCAATTGGAGCACAATAGTGACTCGACTTACCAGAAAACAACTCTTACTCGTAGGACAAAAAACTGCATGTGACTCAACTCCATTTAGGACTGGGAAAAAACTCTAGCTCGCCTTACAAGAAACACACTCTGCTTTTGAGAAAAGAGCAGTATTCTACTCTTATGTGTTTCCTATAGGGCCAGAACATTGAGCTTGCTCAGAACAAAAGAACTGTGCTTCCTACACACGGGCAATATCTAGTTCAACTCTGCTTAGGAAACTGAGAAGAACAGTAGCTCCTCTTCAGTCCAATACACTGTACTTGCTGGGAACAGATGCCAGTGCTATTTGCACTGTGTATGGCAATGGGAGCGCAATAGTAATTTTCCTTACCAGAAAACAACTCTTGCTCGTAGGACCAGGAACTGCATGTGATTCAACTCCGTTTAGGACTGGGAAACAAACTCTAGCTCGCCTTACAAGAAACACACTCTGTTTTAGAGAAAAGAGCACTCTTCTACTCTACTGTGTTTCCTATGGGGTCCAAACAGAGAGCTTGCTCAGAACAAAAGAACTGTGCTTCCTACACACACGGACCATATGTAGTTCAACTCTGCTTAGGAAATTGACAAGAACAGTAGCTCCTCTTCATTCCAATACACTGTTCTTGCTGGGAACAGACGCGAGTGCTATTTGCACTGTGTATGGCAATGAGAGCACAATAGTGACTTTCCTTACCAGAAAACAACTCTTGCTCATAGGACAAAAAACTGCATGTGACTCAACTCCATTTAGGACTGGGAAACAAACTCTAGCTCGCCTTACAAGAAACACACTCTGCTTTTGAGAAAAGAGCAGTATTCTAATCTAATGTGTTTTTTATGGGGTCCAAACAGTGCGCTTGCTCAGAACAAAAGAACTGTGCTTCCTACACACATGGACCATATGTAGTTCAACTCTGCTTAGTAAACTGACAAGAACAGTACCTCCTCTTCATTCCAATACACTGTTCTTGCTGGGAACAGACGCGAGTGCTATTTGCACTGTGTATGGCAATGGGAGCGCAATAGTGACTTTCCTTACCAGAAAACAACTCTTGTTCGTAGGACTAGAAACTGCATGGGATTCAACTCCATTTAGGACTAGGAAACAAACCCTAGCTCGCCTTACAGGAAACACACTCTGCTTTTCAGAAATGAGCACTCTTCTACTCTACTGTGTTTCCTATGGGGTCCAAACAGAGAGCTTGCTCAGAACAAAAGAACTGTGCTTCCTACACACACGGACCACATGTAGTTCAACTCTGCTTAGGAAACTGACAAGAACAGTAGCTCCTCTTCATTCCAATACACTGTTCTTGCTGGGAACAGACACGAGTGCTATTTGCACTGTGTATGGAAATGAGAGCACAATAGTGACTTTCCTTACCAGAAAACAACTCTTGCTCGTAGGACAAAAAACTGCATGTGACTCAACTCCATTTAGGACTGGGAAACAAACTCTAGCTCGCCTTACAAGAAACACACTCTGCTTTTGAGAAAAGAGCAGTATTCTTCTCTAATGTGTTTCCTATGGGGTCCAAACAGTGAGCTTGCTCAGAACAAAAGAACTGTGCTTCCTACACACATGGACCATATGTAGTTCAACTCTGCTTAGTAAACTGACAAGAACAGTAGCTCCTATTCAGTCCAATACACTGTACTTGCTGGGAACAGACGCGAGTGCTATTTGCACTGTGTATGGCAAAGGGAGCTCAATAGTGACTTTCCTTACCAGAAAACAACTCTTGCTCGTAGGACCAGAAACTGCCTGTGATTCAACTCCATTTAGGACTAGGAAACAAACCCTAGCTCGCCTTACAAGAAACACACTCTGCTTTTCAGAAATGAGCACTCTTCTACTCTACTGTGTTTCCTATGGGGTCCGAACAGTGAGCTTGTTCAGAACAAAAGAACTGTGCTTCCTACACACACGGCCATATCTAGTTCAATTCTGCTTAGGAACCTGACAAGAACAGTAGATACTCTTCAGTCTAATACACTGTACTTGCTGGGAACAGACGCCAGCGCTATTTGTCCTGTGTATGGCAGTGGCAGCACAATAGTGACTATTCTTACCATAAAACAACTCTTGCTCGAAGGACCAGAAACTGCATGTGATTCCACTCCATTTAGGCCTGGGAAACAAACGCTAGCTCGCCTTACAAGAAACACACTCTGCTTTTGAGAAAAGAGCACTCTTCTACTCTACTGTGTTTTCTATGGGGTCCAAACAGTGAGCTTGCTCAGAACAAAAGAACTGTGCTTCCTACACACATGGACCATATCTAGTTCAACTCTGCTTAGGAAAGTGACAAGAACAGTAGCTCCTATTCAGTCCAATACACTGTACATGCAGGGAACAGACGCGAGTGCTATTTGCACTGTGTATGGCATTTGGAGCACAATAGTGACTCTTCTTACCAGAAAACAACTCTTGGTCTTAGGAACAAAAACTGCATGTGACTCAAATTCACTTAGGACTGGGAAACAAACGCGAGCTCGCCTTACAAGAAACACACTCTGCTTTAGAGAAAAGAGCACTCTTCTACTCTACTGTGTTTCCTATGAGGTCCAAACAGTGAGCTTGCTCAGAACCAAAGAACTGTGCTTCCTACACACACGGCCATATCTAGTTCAACTCTGCTTAGGAACCTGACAAGAACAGTAGAACCTCTTCAGCCCAATACAATGTACTTGCTGCGAACAGATGCCAGTGCTATTTGTCCTGTGTATGGCAATGGCAGCACAATTGTGACTCTTCTTACCAGAAAACAACTCTTGCTCGTAGTACCAGAAACTGCATGGGATTCAACTCCATTTAGGACTGGGACACAAATGCTAGCTCGCCTTACAAGAAACACACTCTGCTTTAGAGAAAAGAGCACTCTTCTACTCTACTGTGTTTCCTATAGGGCCAGAACAGTGAGCTTGCTCAGAACATAATAACTGTGCTTCCTAATCACACGGGCCATATCTACTTCAACTCTGCTTAGGATACTAACAAGAACAGTAGCTCCTCTTCAGTCCGATACACTGTACTTGCTGGGAACAGACGCGAGTGCTATTTGCACTGTGTATGGCAAAGGGAGCGCAATAGTGACTTTCCTTACCAGAAAACAACTCTTGCTCGTAGGACCAGAAACTGCATGTGATTCAACTCCATTTAGGACTGGGAAACAAACTTATATCTTGCCTTACAAAAAACACACTCTGCTTTTGAGAAAAGAGCACTCTTCTACTCTACTGTGTTTCCTATTGGGTCTGAACAGTGAGCTTGCTCAGAAAAAAAGAATTGTGCTTCCTACCCACACGGGCCATATCTAGTTCAACTCCTCTTAGGAAACTGACAAGAACAGTAGCTCCTTTTCAGTCCAATACACTGTACTTGCTGGGAACAGACGCATGTGCTATTTGCACTGTGTATGGCAATGGGAGCACAATAGTGACTTTCCTTACCAGAAAACAACTCTTGCTCCTAGGACCAGAAACTGCATGTGATTCAACTCCATTTAGGACTGGGAAAGAAATGCTAGCTCGCCTTACAACAAACACACTGCTTTTGAGAAAAGAGCACTCTTCTACTCTACTGTGTTTCCTATGGGGTCCAAACAGTGAGCTTGCTCAGCACAAAAGAACTGTGCTTCCTACACACACGGACTATATATAGTTCAACTCTGCTTAGGAAACTGACAAAAACAGTAGCTCCTCTTCAGTCCAATACACTGTACTTGATGGGAACAGACGCAAGTGCTATTTACACTGTGTATGGCAAGGAGAGCGAAATAGTAACTTTCCTTACCAGAAAACAATTCTTGCTCGTAGGACCACAAACTGCATGTGATTCAACGCCATTTAGGACTGGGAAACAAATGCTAGCTGGCCTTACAAGAAACACACTCTGCTTTTGAGAAAAGAGCACTCTTCTACTCTACTGTGTTTCCTATGGGGTCCAAACCGTGAGCTTGCTCAGAACAAAAGAACTGTGCTTCCTACACACATGGATCATATCTAGTTCAACTCTGCTTACGATACTGACAAGAACAGTAGCTCCTATTCAGTCCAGTACACTGTACTTGCTTGGAACAGACCCGAGTGCTATTTGCACTCTGTATGGCATTTGGAGCACAATACTGACTCTTCTTACCAGAAAACAACTCTTGCTCGTAGGAGCAAAAACTGCATGTGACTCAACTCCATTTAGGACTGGGAAACAAACGCGAGCTCGCCTTACAAGAAACACACTCTGCTTTAGAGAAAAGAGCACTCTTCTACTCTACTGTGTTTCCTATAGGGCCAGAACAGTGAGCTTGCTCAGAATATAATGACTGTGCTTCCTAAGCACACGGGCCATATCTAGTTCAACTCTGCTTAGGAAACTGACAAGAACAGTAGCTCCTCTTCAGTCCGATACACTATACTTGCTAGGAACAGACCCGAGTGCTATTTGCACTGTGTATGGCAAAGGGAGCGCAATAGTGACTTTCCTTACCAGAAAACAACTCTTGCTCATAGGACCAGAAACTGCATGTGATTCAACTCCATTTAGGACTGGGAAACAAATGCTAGCTCGCCTTACAAGAAACACACTCTGCTTTTGAGAAAAGAGCACTCTTCTACTCTACTGTGTTTCCTATAGGGCCAAAACAGTAAGCTTGCTCAGAATAAAAGAACTGTGCTTCCTACACACACGGCCATATTTAGTTCAATTCTGCTTAGGAACCTTACAAGAACAGTAGATCCTCTTGAGTCCAATACACTGTACTTGCAGGGAACAGACACCAGTGCTATTTGTACTGTGTATGGCAATGGCAGCGCAATAGTGACTATTCTTACCATAAAAAAACTCTTGCTCGTAGGACCAGAAACTGCATGTGATTCAACTCCATTTAGGACTGGGAAACAAACGCTAGCTCGCCTTACAAGAAACACACTTCTTTTGAGAAAAGAGCACTCTTCTACTCTACTGTGTTTCCTACAGGCCAGAACAGTGAACTTGCTCAGAACAAAAGAAATGTGCTTCCCACACACGGGCCATATCTAGTTCAACTCTTCTTAGGAAACTGACAAGTACAGTAGATCCTCTTCAGTCCAATAGACTGTACTTGCTGGGAACAGACGCCAGTGCTATTTGCACTGTGTATGGCAATTAGAGCACAATAGTGACTCGTCTTACCAGAAAACAACTCTTGCTCATAGGACAAAAAACTGCATGTGACTCAACTCCATTTAGGACTGGGAAACAAACTCTAGCTGCTTTACAAGAAACACACTCTGCTTTAGGGAAAAGAGCACTCTTCTACTCTACTGTGTTTCCTATGGGGTCCGAACAGTGAGCTTGCTCAGAACAAAAGAACTGTGCTTGCTACACACATGGATCATATTTAGTTCAACTCTTCTTATGAAACTGAGAAGAACAGTAGCTCCTATTCAGTCCAATAGACTGTACTTGCTGGGAACAGACCCGAGTGCTATTTGCACTGTGTATGGCATTTGGAGCACAATAGTGACTCTTCTTACCAGAAAACAACTCTTGCTCGTAGGACCAAAAACTGCATGTGACTCAACTCCATTTAGGAATGGGAAAAAAACTCTAGCTCGCGTTAAAAGAAACACACTCTGCTTTTGAGAAAAAAGCACTCTTCTACTCTACTGTGTTTCCTATGGGGTCCGAACAGTGAGCTTGCTCAGAACAAAAAACTGTGCTTCCTACACACACGGCCATATCTAGTTCAAGTCTGCTTAGGAACCTGACAAGAACAGTAGAACCTCTTCAGCCCAATACAATGTACTTGCTGCGAACAGATGCCAGTGCTATTTGTCCTGTGTATGGCAATGGCAGCGCAATTGTGACTCTTCTTACCAGAAAACAACTCTTGTTCGTAGTACCAGAAACTGCATGGGATTCAACTCCATTTAGGACTGGGACACAAACGCTAGCTCGCCTTACAAGAAACATACTATGCTTTAGAGAAAAGAGCACTCTTCTACTATACTGTGTTTCCTATAGGCCCAGAACAGTGAGCTTGCTCAGAACATAAGAACTGTGCTTCCTACACACACGGGCCTTATCTAGTTCAACTCTGCTTAGGAACCTGACAAGAATAGTAGATCCTCTTCAGTCCAATACACTGTACTTGCTGGGAACAGACGCCAGTGCTATTTGTCCTGTGTATGGCAATGGCAGCGAAATAGTGACTATTCTACCATAAAACAACTCTTGCTCATAGGACCAGAAACTGCATGTGATTCCACTCCATTTAGGACTGGGACACAAACGCTAGCTCGCCTTACAAGAAACACACTCTGCTTTAGAGAAAAGAGCACTCTTCTACTCTACTGTGTTTCCTATGGGGTCCAAACAGTGACCTTGCTGAGAACAAAAGAACTGTGCTTCCTACACACGAGGACCTTATGTAGTTCAACTCTGCTTAGGAAACTGACAAGAACAGTAGCTCCTATTCAGTCCAATACACTGTACTTGCTGGGAAAAGACGCGAGTGCTATTTGCCCTGTGTATGGCAATGGGAGCGCAATAGTGACTTTCCTTACCAGAAAACAACTCTTGTTCATAGGACCAGAAACTGCATGTGATTCAACTCCATTTAGGACTGGGAAACAAACGCTAGCTCGCCTTACAAGAAACACACTCTGCTTTTGAGAAAAGAGCACTCTTCTACTCTACTCTGTTTCCTGTGGAGTCCAAACAGTGTGCTTGGTCAGAACAAAAGAACTGTGCTTCCTACACACATGGACCATATCTAGTTCAACTCTGCTTAGGAAACTGACAAGAACAGTAGCTCCTATTCAGTCCAATACACTGTACTTGCTGGGAAAAGATGCGAGTGCTATTTGCACTGTGTATGGCATTTAGAGCGCAATAGTGACTCTTCTTACCAGAAAACAACTCTTGCTCGTAGGACCAAAAACTGTCTGTGACTCAACTCCATTTAGGACTGGGAAACAAACGCGAGCTGACCTTACAAGAAACACACTCTGCTTTAGAGAAAAGAGCATTCATATACTCTACTGTGTTTCCTGTAGGGCCAGAACAGTCAGCTTGCTCAGAACAAAAGAACTGTGCTTCCTACACACACGGGCCATATCTAGTTCAACTCTGCTTAGGAAACTGACAAGAACAGTAGCTCCTCTTCAGTTCGATACACTGTACTTGCTGAGAACAGACGCGAGTGCTATTTGCACTGTGTATGGCAATGGGAGCGCAATAGTGACTTTCCTTACCAGAAAACAACTCTTGCTCGTAGGACGAGAAACTGCATGTGATTCAACACCATTTAGGACTGGAAAACAAATGCTAGCTCGCCTTACATGAAACACACTCTGCTTTTGAGAAAAGAGCACTCTTCTACTCTACTGTGTTTCCTGTGAGGTCCAAAGAGTGAGCTTGCTCAGAACAAAAGAACTGTGCTTCCTACACACACGGGCCATATCTAGTTCAACTCTGCTTAGGAAACAAACAAAAACAGTAGCTCCTCTTAAGTCGAATACACTGTACTTGCAGGGAACAGACGCGAGTGCTATTTGCACTGTGTATGGCAATTGGAGCACAATAGTGATTTGTCTTACCAGAAAACAACTCTTGCTCGTAGGACAAAAAACTGCATGTGACTCAACTCCATTTAGGACTGGGAAACAAACGCTAGCTCGACGTCCAAGAAACACACTCTGCTTTTGAGAAAAGAGCACTCTTCTACTCTACTGTGTTTCCTATGTGTTCCGAAAAGTGAACTTGCTCAGAACAAAAAAACAGTGCTTCCTACACACACGGTAATATCTCGTTCAAGTCTGCTTAGGAACCTGACAAGAACAGTAGATCCTCTTCAGTCCAATACACTGTACTTGCTGGGAACAGACGCCAGTGCTATTTGTCCTGTGTAGGGCAATGGCAGTGCAATAGTGACTCTTCTTACCAGAAAACAACTTTTGCTCGTAGGACTAGAAACTGCATGTGATTCAACTCCATTTAGGACTGGGAAACAAACTCTAGCTCGCTTTACAAGAAACACACTCTGCTTTTGAGAAAAGAGCACTCTTCTACTCTACTGTGTTTCCTATAGGGCCAGAACAGTGAGCTTGCTCAGAAAAAAGGAACTGTACTTCCTAAACACACGGGCCATATCTAGTTCAACTCTGCTTAGGAAACTGAGAAGAACAGTAGCTCCTATTCAGTCCAATACACTGTACTTGCTCGGAACAGACAGGACGGCTATTTGCACTATGTATGGCAAGGGGAGCGCAATAGTGACTTTCCTTACCAGAAATCAACTCTTGCTCTTAGGACCAGAAACTGAATGTGATTCAACTCCATTTAGGACTGTGAAACAAACGCTAGCTCGCCTTACAAGAAACAAACTCTGCTTTTGAGAAAAGAGCACTCTTCTACCGTACTGTGTTTCCTATGGTGTCCGAACAGTGAGCTTGCTCAGAACAAAAGAACTGTGCTTCCTACACACACGGCCATATCTAGTTCAATTCTGCTTAGGAACCTGACAAGAACAGTAGATCCTCTTCAGTCCAATACACTGTACTTGCTGGGAACAGACACCAGTGCTATTTGTCCTGTTTATGGCAATGGCAGCTCAATAGTGACTATTCTTACCAAAAAAACAACTCTTGCTCGTAGTACCAGAAACTGCATTTCTTTCCACTCCATTTAGGACTGGGACACAAACGCTAGCTCGCCTTACAAGAAACATACTCTGCTTTAGAGTAAAGAGCACTCTTCTACTTTACTGTGTTTCCTAAGGGGTCCAAAGAGTGAGCTTGCTCAGAACAAAAGAACTGTGCTTCCTACACACATGGTCCATATCTAGTTCAACTCTGCTTAGGAAACTGACAAGAACAGTAGCTCCTATTCAGTCCGATACACTGTACTTGCTGGGAAAAGACGCGAGTGCTATTTGCCCTGTGTATGGCAATGGCAGCGCAATAGTGACTTTCCTTACCGGAAAACAACTCTTATTCGTAGGACCAGAAACTGCATGTGACTCAACTCCTTTTAGGACTGGGAAACAAACGCTAGCTCTTCTTACAAGAAACACACACTGCTTTAGAGAAAAGAGCACTCTTCTACTCTACTGTGTTTCCTATATGGCCAGAACAGTGAGCTTGCTGAAAACAAAAGAACTGTGCTTCCTACACACGGGCCATAACTAGTTCAACTTTGCTTAGGAAATTGACAAGAACAGTAGCTCCTATTCAGTCCAATACACTGTACTTGCTGGGAACAGACGCGAGTTCTATTTGTACTGTGTATGGAATTTAGAGCGCAATAGTGACCCTTCTTACCAGAAAACAACTCTTGCTCGTAGGACCAAAAAATCTCTGTGACTCAACTCCATTTAGGACTGGGAAACAAACGCGAGCTGGCCTTACAAGAAACACACTCTGCTTTAGAGAAAAGAGCACTCATCTACTCTACTGTGTTTCCTGTAGGGCCAGAACAGTCAGCTTGCTCAGAACAAAAGAACTGTGCTTCCTACACACACGGGCCATATCTAGTTCAACTCTGCTTAGGAAACTGACAAGAACAGTAGCTCCTCTTCAGTTCGATACACTGTACTTGCTGAAAACAGACGCGAGTGCTATTTGCACTGTGTATGGCAATGGGAGCGCAATAGTGACTTTCCTTACCAGAAAACAACTCTTGCTCGTTGGACGAGAAACTGCATGTGATTCAACACCATTTAGGACTGGAAAACAAATGCTAGCTCGCCTTACATGAAACACACTCTGCTTTTGAGAAAAGAGCACTCTTCTACTCTACTGTGTTTCCTATGAGGTCCAAAGAGTGAGCTTGCTCAGAACAAAAGAACTGTGCTTCCTACACACACGGGCCATATCTAGTTCAACTCTGCTTAGGAAACAAACAAAAACAGTAGCTCCTCTTAAGTCGAATACACTGTACTTGCGGGGAACAGACGCGAGTGCTATTTGCACTGTGTATGGCAATTGGACCACAATAGTGATTTGTCTTACCAGAAAACAACTCTTGCTCGTAGGACAAAAAACTGCATGTGACTCAACTCCATTTAGAACTGGGAAACAAACGCTAGCTCGACGTCCAAGAAACACATTCTGCTTTTGAGAAAAGAGCACTCTTCTACTCTACTGTGTTTCCTATGTGTTCCGAAAATGAACTTGCTCAGAACAAAAAAACAGTGCTTCCTACACACACGGTAATATCTCGTTCAAGTCTGCTTAGGAACCTCACAAGAACAGTAGATCCTCTTCAGTCCAATACACTGTACTTGCTGGGAACAGACGCCAGTGCTATTTGTCCTGTGTAGGGCAATGGCAGTGCAATAGTGACTCTTCTTACCAGAAAACAACTCTTGCTCGTAGGACTAGAAACTGCATGTGATTCAACTCCATTTAGGACTGGGAAACAAACTCTAGCTCGCTTTACAAGAAACACACTCTGCTTTTGAGAAAAGAGCACTCTTCTACTCTACTGTGTTTCCTATAGGGCCAGAACAGTGAGCTTGCTCAGAAAAAAGGAACTGTACTTCCTAAACACACGGGCCATATCTAGTTCAACTCTGCTTAGGAAACTGAGAAGAACAGTAGCTCCTATTCAGTCCAATACACTGTACTTGCTCGGAACAGACAGGAGGGCTATTTGCACTATGTATGGCAAGGAGAGCGCAATAGTGACTTTCCTTACCAGAAATCAACTCTTGCTCTTAGGACCAGAAACTGAATGTGATTCAACTCCATTTAGGACTGTGAAACAAACGCTAGCTCGCCTTACAAGAAACAAACTCTGCTTTTGAGAAAAGAGCACTCTTCTACCGTACTGTGTTTCCTATGGTGTCCGAACAGTGAGCTTGCTCAGAACAAAAGAACTGTGCTTCCTACACACACGGCCATATCTAGTTCAATTCTGCTTAGGAACCTGACAAGAACAGTAGATCCTCTTCAGTCCAATACACTGTACTTGCTGGGAACAGACACCAGTGCTATTTGTCCTGTTTATGGCAATGGCAGCTCAATAGTGACTATTCTTACCAAAAAAACAACTCTTGCTCGTAGTACCAGAAACTGCATTTCTTTCCACTCCATTTAGGACTGGGACACAAACGCTAGCTCGCCTTACAAGAAACATACTCTGCTTTAGAGTAAAGAGCACTCTTCTACTTTACTGTGTTTCCTAAGGGGTCCAAAGAGTGAGCTTGCTCAGAACAAAAGAACTGTGCTTCCTACACACATGGTCCATATCTAGTTCAACTCTGCTTAGGAAACTGACAAGAACAGTAGCTCCTATTCAGTCCAATATACTGTACTTGCTGGGAAAAGACGCGAGTGCTATTTGCCCTGTGTATGGCAATGGCAGCGCAATAGTGACTTTCCTTACCGGAAAACAACTCTTATTCGTAGGACCAGAAACTGCATGTGACTCAACTCCTTTTAGGACTGGGAAACAAACGCTAGCTCTTCTTACAAGAAACACACACTGCTTTAGAGAAAAGAGCACTCTTCTACTCTACTGTGTTTCCTATATGGCCAGAACAGTGAGCTTGCTGAAAACAAAAGAACTGTGCTTCCTACACACGGGCCATAACTAGTTCAACTCTGCTTAGGAAATTGACAAGAACAGTAGCTCCTATTCAGTCCAATACACTGTACTTGCTGGGAACAGACGCGAGTTCTATTTGTACTGTATATGGAATTTAGAGCGCAATAGTGACCCTTCTTACCAGAAAACAACTCTTGCTCGTAGGACCAAAAAATCTCTGTGACTCAACTCCATTTAGGACTGGGAAACAAACGCGAGCTGGCCTTACAAGAAACACACTCTGCTTTAGAGAAAAGAGCACTCATCTACTCTACTGTGTTTCCTGTAGGGCCAGAACAGTGAGCTTGCTCAGAACAAAAGAACTGTGCTTCCTAAACACACGGGCCATATCTAGTTCAACTCTGCTTAGGAAATTGACAAGAACAGTAGCTCCTCTTCATTTCGATAAACTGTACTTGCTGAGAACAGACGCGAGTGCTATTTGCACTGTGTATGGCAATTGGAGCACAATAGTGACTTGTCTTACCAGAAAACAACTCTTGCTCGTAGGGCAAAAAACTGCATGTGACTCAACTCCATTTTGGACTGGGAAACAAACGCTAGCTCGACTTCCAAGAAACACACTCTGCTTTTGAGAAAAGAGCACTCTTCTACTCTACTGTGTTTCCTATGTGTTCCGAAAAGTGAGCTTGCTCAGAACAAAAAAACTGTGCTTCCTACACACACGGCCATATCTCGTTCAAGTCTCCTTAGGAACCTGACAAGAACAGTAGATCCTCTTCAGTCCAATACACTGTACTTGCTGGGAACAGACGCCAGTGCTATTTGTCCTGTGTAGGGAAATGGCAGTGCAACAGTGACTCTTCTTACCAGAAAACAACTCTCTCGTAGGACCAGAAACTGCATGTGATTCAACTCCATTTAGGACTAGGAAACAAACGCTAGCTCGCCTTACAAAAACACACTCTGCTTTTGAGAAAAGAGCACTCTTCTACTCTACTGTGTTTCCTGTAGGGCCAGAACAGTGAGCTTGCTCAGAACATAAGAACTGTGCTTCCTACACACGGGCCATATCTAGTTCAACTCTGCTTAGGAAACTGACAAGTACAGTAGCTCCTCTTCAGTCCGATACACTGTACTTGCTGGGAACAGACGCGAGAGCTATTTGCACTATGTATAGCAAGGGGAGCGCAATAGTGACTTTCCTTACCAGAAATCAACTCTTGCTCTTAGGACCAGAAACTGCATGTGATTCAACTCCATTTAGGACTGGGAAACAAACGCTAGCTCGCCTTACAAGAAACACACTCTGCTTTTGAGAAAAGAGCACTCTTCTACTCTACTGTGTTTCCTATGGTGTCCGAACAGTGAGCTTGCTCAGAACAAAAGAACTGTGCTTCCTACACACAAGGCCATATCTCGTTCAAGTCTGCTTAGGAACCTGACAAGAACAGTAGATCCTCTTCAGTCCAATACACTGTACTTGCTGGGAAGAGAAGCCTGTGCTATTTGTCCTGTGTACGGCAATGGCAGCGCAATAGTGACTCTTCTTACCATAAAACAACTCATGCTCTTAGGACTAGAAACTGCATGTGATTCAACTCCATTTAGTACTGGGAAACAAACGCTAGCTCGCCTTACAAGAAACACACACTGCTTTAGAGAAAAGAGCACTCTTCTACTCTACTGTGTTTCCTACAGGGCCAGAACAGTTAGCTTGCTCAAAACAAAAGAACTGTGCTTCCTACACAGGGGCCATAACTAGTTCAAATCTGCTTAGGAAACTGACAAGAATAGTAGCTCCTCTTCAGTCCGATACAGACACGAGTGCTATTTGCACTGTGTATGGCAATGGGAGCACAATAGTGACATTCCTTACAAGAAAAAAACTCTTGCTTATAGGACTAGAAACTGCATGTGATTCAACTCCATTTAGGAATGGGAAACAAGTGCTAGCTCGCCTTACATGAAACACACTCTGCTTTTGAGAAAAGAGCACTCTTCTACTCTACTGTGTTTCCTATGGGGTCCGAACAGTGAGCTTGCTCAGAACGAAAGAACTGTGCTTCCTACACACACGGGACATATCTAGTTCAACTCTGCTTAGGAAACTGACAAGAACAGTAGCTCCTCTTCAGTGCAATACACTTTACTTGCAGGAAACAGACGCGAGTGCTATTTGCACTGTGTATGGCAATTGGAGCACAATAGTGACTCGTCTTACCAGAAAACAACTCTTGCTCGTAGGACAAAAAACTGCATGTGACTCAACTCCATTTAGAACTGGGAAACAAACGCTAGCTCGACGTCCAAGAAACACACTCTGCTTTTGAGAAAAGAGCACTCTTCTACTCTACTGTGTTTCCTATGTGTTCCGAAAAGTGAACTTGCTCAGAACAAAAAAACAGTGCTTCCTACACACACGGTAATATCTCGTTCAAGTCTGCTTAGGAACCTGACAAGAACAGTAGATCCTCTTCAGTCCAATACACTGTACTTGCTGGGAACAGACGCCAGTGCTATTTGTCCTGTGTAGGGCAATGGCAGTGCAATAGTGACTCTTCTTACCAGAAAACAACTCTTGCTCGTAGGACTAGAAACTGCATGTGATTCAACTCCATTTAGGACTGGGAAACAAACTCTAGCTCGCTTTACAAGAAACACACTCTGCTTTTGAGAAAAGAGCACTCTTCTACTCTACTGTGTTTCCTATAGGGCCAGAACAGTGAGCTTGCTCAGAAAAAAGGAACTGTACTTCCTAAACACACGGGCCATATCTAGTTCAACTCTGCTTAGGAAACTGAGAAGAACAGTAGCTCCTATTCAGTCCAATACACTGTACTTGCTCGGAACAGACAGGAGGGCTATTTGCACTATGTATGGCAAGGGGAGCGCAATAGTGACTTTCCTTACCAGAAATCAACTCTTGCTCTTAGGACCAGAAACTGAATGTGATTCAACTCCATTTAGGACTGTGAAACAAACGCTAGCTCGCCTTACAAGAAACAAACTCTGCTTTTGAGAAAAGAGCACTCTTCTACCGTACTGTGTTTCCTATGGTGTCCGAACAGTGAGCTTGCTCAGAACAAAAGAACTGTGCTTCCTACACACACGGCCATATCTAGTTCAATTCTGCTTAGGAACCTGACAAGAACAGTAGATCCTCTTCAGTCCAATACACTGTACTTGCTGGGAACAGACACCAGTGCTATTTGTCCTGTTTATGGCAATGGCAGCTCAATAGTGACTATTCTTACCAAAAAAACAACTCTTGCTCGTAGTACCAGAAACTGCATTTCTTTCCACTCCATTTAGGACTGGGACACAAACGCTAGCTCGCCTTACAAGAAACATACTCTGCTTTAGAGTAAAGAGCACTCTTCTACTTTACTGTGTTTCCTAAGGGGTCCAAAGAGTGAGCTTGCTCAGAACAAAAGAACTGTGCTTCCTACACACATGGTCCATATCTAGTTCAACTCTGCTTAGGAAACTGACAAGAACAGTAGCTCCTATTCAGTCCAATATACTGTACTTGCTGGGAAAAGACGCGAGTGCTATTTGCCCTGTGTATGGCAATGGCAGCGCAATAGTGACTTTCCTTACCAGAAAACAACTCTTATTCGTAGGACCAGAAACTGCATGTGACTCAACTCCTTTTAGGACTGGGAAACAAACGCTAGCTCTTCTTACAAGAAACACACACTGCTTTAGAGAAAAGAGCACTCTTCTACTCTACTGTGTTTCCTATATGGCCAGAACAGTGAGCTTGCTGAAAACAAAAGAACTGTGCTTCCTACACACGGGCCATAACTAGTTCAACTCTGCTTAGGAAATTGACAAGAACAGTAGCTCCTATTCAGTCCAATACACTGTACTTGCTGGGAACAGACGCGAGTTCTATTTGTACTGTGTATGGAATTTAGAGCGCAATAGTGACCCTTCTTACCAGAAAACAACTCTTGCTCGTAGGACCAAAAAATCTCTGTGACTCAACTCCATTTAGGACTGGGAAACAAACGCGAGCTGGCCTTACAAGAAACACACTCTGCTTTAGAGAAAAGAGCACTCATCTACTCTACTGTGTTTCCTGTAGGGCCAGAACAGTCAGCTTGCTCAGAACAAAAGAACTGTGCTTCCTACACACACGGGCCATATCTAGTTCAACTCTGCTTAGGAAACTGACAAGAACAGTAGCTCCTCTTCAGTTCGATACACTGTACTTGCTGAGAACAGACGCGAGTGCTTTTTGCACTATGTATGGCAATGGGAGCGCAATAGTGACTTTCCTTACCAGAAAACAACTCTTGCTCGTAGGACGAGAAACTGCATGTGATTCAACACCATTTAGGACTGGAAAACAAATGCTAGCTCGCCTTACATGAAACACACTCTGCTTTTGAGAAAAGAGCACTCTTCTACTCTACTGTGTTTCCTATGAGGTCCAAAGAGTGAGCTTGCTCAGAACAAAAGAACTGTGCTTCCTACACACACGGGCCATATCTAGTTCAACTCTGCTTAGGAAACAAACAAAAACAGTAGCTCCTCTTAAGTCGAATACACTGTACTTGCGGGGAACAGACGCGAGTGCTATTTGCACTGTGTATGGCAATTGGAGCACAATAGTGATTTGTCTTACCAGAAAACAACTCTTGCTCGTAGGACAAAAAACTGCATGTGACTCAACTCCATTTAGAACTGGGAAACAAACGCTAGCTCGACGTCCAAGAAACACACTCTGCTTTTGAGAAAAGAGCACTCTTCTACTCTACTGTGTTTCCTATGTGTTCCGAAAAGTGAACTTGCTCAGAACAAAAAAACAGTGCTTCCTACACACACGGTAATATCTCGTTCAAGTCTGCTTAGGAACCTGACAAGAACAGTAGATCCTCTTCAGTCCAATACACTGTACTTGCTGGGAACAGACGCCAGTGCTATTTGTCCTGTGTAGGGCAATGGCAGTGCAATAGTGACTCTTCTTACCAGAAAACAACTCTTGCTCGTAGGACTAGAAACTGCATGTGATTCAACTCCATTTAGGACTGGGAAACAAACTCTAGCTCGCTTTACAAGAAACACACTCTGCTTTTGAGAAAAGAGCACTCTTCTACTCTACTGTGTTTCCTATAGGGCCAGAACAGTGAGCTTGCTCAGAAAAAAGGAACTGTACTTCCTAAACACACGGGCCATATCTAGTTCAACTCTGCTTAGGAAACTGAGAAGAACAGTAGCTCCTATTCAGTCCAATACACTGTACTTGCTCGGAACAGACAGGAGGGCTATTTGCACTATGTATGGCAAGGGGAGCGCAATAGTGACTTTCCTTACCAGAAATCAACTCTTGCTCTTAGGACCAGAAACTGAATGTGATTCAACTCCATTTAGGACTGTGAAACAAACGCTAGCTCGCCTTACAAGAAACAAACTCTGCTTTTGAGAAAAGAGCACTCTTCTACCGTACTGTGTTTCCTATGGTGTCCGAACAGTGAGCTTGCTCAGAACAAAAGAACTGTGCTTCCTACACACACGGCCATATCTAGTTCAATTCTGCTTAGGAACCTGACAAGAACAGTAGATCCTCTTCAGTCCAATACACTGTACTTGCTGGGAACAGACACCAGTGCTATTTGTCCTGTTTATGGCAATGGCAGCTCAATAGTGACTATTCTTACCAAAAAAACAACTCTTGCTCGTAGTACCAGAAACTGCATTTCTTTCCACTCCATTTAGGACTGGGACACAAACGCTAGCTCGCCTTACAAGAAACATACTCTGCTTTAGAGTAAAGAGCACTCTTCTACTTTACTGTGTTTCCTAAGGGGTCCAAAGAGTGAGCTTGCTCAGAACAAAAGAACTGTGCTTCCTACACACATGGTCCATATCTAGTTCAACTCTGCTTAGGAAACTGACAAGAACAGTAGCTCCTATTCAGTCCAATATACTGTACTTGCTGGGAAAAGACGCGAGTGCTATTTGCCCTGTGTATGGCAATGGCAGCGCAATAGTGACTTTCCTTACCGGAAAACAACTCTTATTCGTAGGACCAGAAACTGCATGTGACTCAACTCCTTTTAGGACTGGGAAACAAACGCTAGCTCTTCTTACAAGAAACACACACTGCTTTAGAGAAAAGAGCACTCTTCTACTCTACTGTGTTTCCTATATGGCCAGAACAGTGAGCTTGCTGAAAACAAAAGAACTGTGCTTCCTACACACGGGCCATAACTAGTTCAACTCTGCTTAGGAAATTGACAAGAACAGTAGCTCCTATTCAGTCCAATACACTGTACTTGCTGGGAACAGACGCGAGTTCTATTTGTACTGTGTATGGAATTTAGAGCGCAATAGTGACCCTTCTTACCAGAAAACAACTCTTGCTCGTAGGACCAAAAAATCTCTGTGACTCAACTCCATTTAGGACTGGGAAACAAACGCGAGCTGGCCTTACAAGAAACACACTCTGCTTTAGAGAAAAGAGCACTCATCTAATCTACTGTGTTTCCTGTAGGGCCAGAACAGTGAGCTTGCTCAGAACAAAAGAACTGTTCTTCCTACACACACGGGCCATATCTAGTTCAACTCTGCTTAGGAAATTGACAAGAACAGTAGCTCCTCTTCAGTCCAATACACTTTACTTGCAGGGAACAGACGAGAGGGCTATTTGCACTGTGTATGGCAATTGGAACACAATAGTGACTCGTCTTACCAGAAAAAAACTCTTGCTCGTAGGACAAAAAACTGCATTTGACTCAACTCCATTTAGAACTGGGAAACAAACGCTAGCTCGCCTTACAAGAAACACACTCTGCTTTTGAGAAAAGAGCACTCTTCTACTCTACTGTGTTTCCTATGGGGTCCAAACAGTGAGCTTGCTCAGAACAAAAGAACTGTGCTTCATACACACACGGGCCATATCTAGTTCAACTCTGCTTAGGAAACTGACAAGAACAGTAGCTCCTATTCAGTCCAATACACTGTACTTGCTGGGAAAAGGCGCGAGTGCTATTTGCCTTGTGTAGGGCAATGGGAGCGCAATATTGACTTTCCTTACCAGAAAAAAACTCTTGTTCTAAGACCAGAAACTGCATGTGATTCAACTCTATTTAGAACTAGGAAACAAACGCTAGCTCGCCTTACAAAAACACACTCTGCTTTTGAGAAAAGAGCACTCTTCTACTCTACTGTGTTTCCTATAGGGCCAGAACAGTGAGCTTGCTCAGAACATAAGAATGGTGCTTCCTACACACACGGGGCCATATCTAGTTCAACTCTGCTTAGGAAACTGAGAAGAACAGTAGCTCCTCTTCAGTCCGGTCCACTGTACTTGCTCGGAACAGACGTGAGAGCTATTTGCACTATGTATGGAAAGGGGAGCGCAATAGTGACTTTCCTTACCAGAAAACAACTCTTGCTCTTAGAACCATAAACTGCATGTGATTCAACTCCATTTAGGACTGGGAAACAAACGCTAGCTCGCCTTACAAAAAACACACTCTGCTTTTGAGAAACGAGCACTCTTCTACTCTACTGTATTTCCTATGCTGTCCGAACAGTGAGCTTGCTCAGAACATAAAAACTGTGCTTCCTACACACACGGCCATATCTAGTTCAATTCTGCTTAGGAACCTGACAAGAACAGTAGATCCTCTTCAGTCCAATACACTGTACTTGATGGGAACAGACGCCAGTGCTATTTGTACTGTGTATGGCAATGGCAGCGCAATAGTGACTCTTCTTACCATAAAACAACTCTTGCTCTTAGGACAAGAAACTGCATGTGATTCAACTCCATTTAGGACTGGGAAACAAACGCTAGCTCGCCTTACAAGAAACACACTCTGCTTTAGAGAAAAGATCACTCTTCTACTCTACTGTGTTTCCTATAGGGCCAGAACAGTGAGCTTGCTCAGAACAAAAGAACTGTGCTTCCTACACACGGGCCAAATCTAGTTCAACTCTGCATAGGAAACTGACAAGAACAGTAGCTCCTCTTCAGTCCGATACACTGTACTTGCTGGGAACAGACGCGAGTGCCATTTGCACTGTGTATTGCAATGGGAGCGCAATAGTGACTTTCCTTACCAGAAAACAACTCTTGGTCGTAGGACCAGAAACTGCATGTGATTCAACACCATTTAGGACTGGGAAACAAAAGCTAGCTCACCTCACATGAAACAGTCTCTGCTTTTGAGAAAAGAGCACTCTTCTACTCTACTGTGTTTCCTATGTGTTCCGAACAGTGAGCTTGCTCAGAACAAAAAAACTGTGCTTCCTACTCACACGGCCATATCTAGTTTAAGTCTTCTTAGGAACCTGACAAAACAGTCTATCCTCTTCAATCCAATACACTGTACTTGCTGGGAAGAGACGCCAGTGCTATTTGTCCTGTGTATGGCAATGGCAGCGCAATAGTGACTCTTCTTACCAGAAAACAACTCTTGCTCGTAGTACCAGAAACTGCATGTGATTAAACTCCATTTAGGACTGGGAAACAAACTCTAGCTCGCTTTACAAGAAACACACTTTGCTTTTGAGAAAAGAGCACTCTTCTACTCTACTGTGTTTCCTATAGGGCCAGAACAGTGAGCTTGCTCAGAAAAAAAGAACTGTGCTTCCTACACACACGGCCATATCTAGTTCAACTCTGCTTAGGAAACTGAGAAGAACAGTAGCTCCTCTTCAGTCCAATACACTGTAATTGCTGGGAACAGACGGGAGGGCTATTTGCACTGTGTATGGCAATGGGAGCACAATGGTGACTTTCCTTACCAGAAAACAACTCTTGCTCATAGGACCAGAAACTGCATGTGATTCCACTCCATTTAGGACTGGGAAACAAACGGTAGCTCGCCTTACAAGAAACACACTCTGCTTTAGAGAAAAGAGCACTCTTCTATTCTACTGTGTTTCCTAAGGGGTCCAAACAGTGAGCTTGCTCAGAACAAAAGAACTGTGCTTCCTACAAACACGGACCATATCTAGTTCAACTCTGTTAGTAAACTGACAAGAACAGTAGCTCCTATTCAGTCCAATACACTGTACTTGCTGGGAAAAGACGCGAGTGCTATTTGTCCTGTGTAGGGAAATGGCAGCGCAATAGTGACTCTTCTTACCAGAAAACAACTCTTGCTCGTAGGACCAGAAACTGCATGTGATTCAACTCCATTTAGGACTGAGAAACAAACTCTAGCTTGCTTTACAAGAAACACACTCTGCTTTTGAGAAAAGAGCACTCTTCTACTCTACTGTGTTTCCTGTAGGGCCAGAATAGTGAGCTTGCTCAGAACAAAAGAACTGTGCTTCCTACACACACGGGCCATATCTAGTTCAACTCTGCTTAGGAAATTGACAAGAACAGTAGCTCCTCTTCAGTTCGATAAACTGTACTTGCTGAGAACAGACGCGAGTGCTATTTGCACTGTGTATGGCAATTGGAGCACAATAGTGACTTGTCTTACCAGAAAACAACTCTTGCTCGTAGGACAAAAAACTGCATGTGAATCAACTCCATTTAGGACTGGGAAACAAACGCTAGCTCGCCTTCCAAGAAACACACTCTGC
>NW_026737671.1:0-35000 GCF_949786415.1 Peromyscus eremicus | reverse complement strand
TGCTGGGAACAGACGCGAGTGCTATTTGCACTGTGTATGGCAATTGGAGCACAATAGTGACTCGTCTTACCAGAAAACAACTCTTGCTGGTAGGACAAAAAACTGCATATGACTCAACTCCATTTAGGACTGGGAAACAAACGCGAGTTCGCCTTACAAGAAACACACTCTGCTTTTGAGAAAAGAGCACTCATCTACTCAACTGTGTTTCCATTAAGACCAAAACAGTGAGCTTGCTCAGAACAAAAGAACTGTGCTTCCTACACATACGGTCATATCTAGTTCAATTCTGCTTAGGTAATTGACAAGAATAGTAGATCCTCTTCAGTGCAATACACTGTACTTGCTGGGAACAGATGCCAGTGCTATTTGTCCTGTGTAAGGCAATGGCAGCGCATTAGTGACTATTCTTACCATAAAACAAACCTTGCTCGTAGGACCAGAAACTGCATGTGATTCAACTCCATTTAGGACTGGGACACAAACGCTAGCTCGCCTTACAAGAAACACACTCTGCTTTTGAGAAAAGAGCACTGTTCTATTCTACTGTGTTTCCTATAGGGCCAGAACAGTGAGCTTGCTTAGAACAAAAGAACTGTGCTTCCTACACAAACGGACCATATCTAGTTCAACTATGCTTTGGAAACTAACAAGAACAGTAGCTCCTATTCAGTCCAATACACTGTACTTGCTGGGAACAGACGCGAGTGCTATTTGCACTGTGTATGGCAATTGGAGCGAAATAGTGACTCTTCTTACCAGAAAACAACTCTTGCTCGTAGGACAAAAAATTGCATGTGACTCAACTCCATTTAGGACTGGGAAACAAACGCGAGCTCGCCTTACAAGAAACACACTCTGCTTTAGAGAAAAGAACACTCTTCTACTCTACTGTGTTTCCTATAGGGCCAGAACAGTGAGCTTGCTCAGAACAAAAGAACTGTGCTTCTTACACACACGAGCCATATCTAGTTCAACTCTGCTTAAAAAACTGACAAGAACAGTAGATCCTCTTCAGTCCAATACACTGTACTTGCTGGGAACAGATGCAAGTGCTGTTTGCACTGTGTATGGCAATGAGAGTGCAATAGTGACTCTTCTTACAAGAAAAAAACTCTTGCTCGTAGGACCAAAAACTGCATGTGTCTTAACTCCATTTAGGACTGGGAAAGAAACGCTAGCTCGCCTTACAAGAAAAACTCTTTGCTTTTGAAAAAAGAGCATTCTTCTACTATACTGTGTTTCCTATAGGGCCAGATGAGTGAGCTTCCTCAGAACAAAAGAACTGTGCTTCCTACACACACGGACCATATCTCGTTCAACTCTGCTTAGGAAACTGACAAGAACAGTAGCTCCTATTCAGTCCAATACACTGTACTTGCTGGGAACAGACGCGAGTGCTATGTGCACTGTGTATGGCAATTGGAGCACAATAGTGACTCTTCTTACCAGAAAACAACTCTTGCTCGTAGGAGCAAAAACTGCATGTGACTCAACTCCATTTAGGACTGGGAAACAAACGCGAGCTTGCCTTACAAGAAACACACTCCGCTTTTCAAAAAAGAGCACTCTTCTACTCTACTGTGTTTCCTATAGGGCCAATAGAGTGAGCTTGCTCAGAACAAAAGAACTGTGCTTTCTAAACACACGGTCCTATCTAGTTCAATTCTGCTTAGGAAACTGACAAGAATAGTAGATCCTCTTCAGTCCAAAGCACTGTACTTGCTGGGAACAGATGCGAGTGCTATATGCCCTGTGTATGACAATGGGAGCGCAATAGTGACTCTTCTTACCGGAAAACAACTCCTGCTCCTAGGACCAGAAACTGCATGGGATTCAACTCCATTTATGACTGGGAAACAAATGCTAGCTCGCCTTACAAAAAACACACTCTGATTTTTGGAAGAGAGCACTCTTCTACTCTACTGTGTTTCCTATGGGTTCCAAGCAGTGAGCTTGCTCAGAACAAAAGAACTGTGCTTCCTACACACACGGACCATATCTATTTCAACTCTGCTTAGGAACCTGACAAGAACAGTAGCTCCTCTTCAGTCCAATACACTGTACTTGCTGGGAACAGACGCGAGTGCTATTTGCACTGTGTATGGCAATTGGAGCACAATAGTGACTCGTCTTACCAGAAAACAACTCTTGCTCGTAGGACAAAAAACTGCATGTGACTCAACTCCATTTAGGACTGGGAAACAAACGCGAGCTCGCCTTACAAGAGATACACTCTGCTTTAGAGAAAAGAGCACTCTTCTACTCTACTGTGTTTCCTATAGGGCCAGAACAGTGAGCTTGCTGAGAACAAAAGAACTGTGCTTCCTACACACACGGCCATATCTAGTTCAACTCTGCTTAGGAACCTGACAAGAGCAGTAGATCCTCTTCAGTCCAATACACTGTACATGCTGGGAACAGACGCCAGCTCTATTTGCCCTGTGTATGACAATGGGAGCACAATAGTGACTCTTCTTACCAGAAAACAACTCTTGCTCATAGGACCAGAAACTGCATGTGATTCAACTCCATTTAGGACTGGGAAACAAACGATAGCTCGTTTTACAAGAAACACACTCTGCTTTTGAGAAAAGAGCACTCTTCTACTCTACAGTTTTTCCTATTGGGCCAGAACAGTGAGCTTGCTGAGAACAAAAGAACTGTGCTTCCTACACACACGGACCATATCTAGTTCAACTCTGCTTAGGAAACTGACAAGAACAGTAGCTCCTATTCAGCCCAATACACTGAACTTGCAGGGAACAGACGCGAGTGCTATTTGCACTGTGTGTGGCAATTAGAGCGCAATAGTGACTCTTCTTACCAGAAAACAACTCTTGCTCGTAGGACCAAAAACTGCATGTTATGCAACTCCATTTAGGACTGGGAAAGAAACGCAAGTTCACCTTACAAGAAACACACTCTGCTTTTGAGAAAAGAGCACTCTTCTACTCAACTGTGTTTCCTATAGGACCAAAACAATGAGCTTGCTCAGAACAAAAGAACTGTGCTTCCTACACTCACGGTCATATCTAGTTAGGAAACTGACAAGAATAGTAGATCCTCTTCAGTCCAATACACTGTACTGGCTGGGAAGAGACGCAAGTGCTATTTGCCCTGTGTATGACAATTGGAGCGCAATAGTGACTCTTATTACCAGAAAACAACTCTTGCTCCTAGGACCAGAAACTGCATGTGATTCAACTCCATTTAGGACTGGGAAACAAATGCTAGCTCGCCTTACATGAAACACACTCTGCTTTTGAGAAAAGAGCACTCTTCTACTCTACTGAGTTTCCTATGGGTTCTGAACAGTGAGCTTGCTCAGAACAAAAGGACTGTGCTTCCTACACACAGGGGCCATATCTAGTTCAACTCTGCTTAGAAAACTCACAAGAACAGTAGCTCCTCTTCAGTCCAATACACTGTACTTGCGGGGAACAGACGCGAGTGCTATTTGTACTGTGTATGGCTAGTGGAGTACAATAGTGACTTTCCTCACCAGAAAACAACTCTTGCTTGTAGGACCAGAAACTGCATGTGATTCAACTCAATTTAGGACTGGGAAACAAATGCTAGCTCGCCTTACATGAAACACACTCTGCTTTTGAGAAAAGAGCACTCTTCTACTCTACTGTCTTTCCTATGGGGTCCGAAAAGTGAGCTTGCTCAGAACAAAAGAACTGTGCTTCCTACACACAGGGGCCATATCTAGTTCAACTCTGCTTAGAAAACTCACAAGAACAGTAGCTCCTCTTCAGTCCAATACACTGTACTTGCGGGGAACAGACGCGAGTGCTATTTGTACTGTGTATGGCTAGTGGAGCACAATAGTGACTCATCATACCAGAAAACAACTCTTGCTCGTAGGACAAAAAACTGCATGTGACTCAACTCATTTTATGACTGGGAACCATCGCTAGCTCGCCTTCCAAGAAACACACTCTGCTTTTGAGAAAAGAGCACTCTTCTACTCTACTGTCTTTCCTATGTGGTCCGAACAGTGAGCTTGCTCAGAACAAATGAACTGTGCTTCCTACACACACGGGCCATATCTAGTTCAACTCTGCTTAGGAAACTCACAAGAACAGTAGCTCCTCTTCAGTCCAATACACTGTACTTGCGGGGAACAGACGCGAGTGCTATTTGCACTGTGTATGGCTATTGGAGCACAATAGTGACTCGTCTTATCAGAAAACAACTCTTGCTCGTAGGACAAAAAACTGCATGTGACTCAACTCCATTTATCACTGGGAACCATCGCTAGCCTGCCTTCCAAGAAACACACTCTGCTTTTGAGGAAAGAGCACTCTATCCTCTACTGTGTTTCCTATGGGTTCTGAACAGTGAGCTTGCTCAGAACAAAAAAACTGTGCTTCCTACACACATGGCCATGTCTAGTTCAAGTCTGCTTAGGAACCTGACAAGAACAGTAGATCCTCTTCCATCCAATACACTGTACTTGCTGGGAAAAGACGCCAGTGTTATTTGTCCTGTGTATGGAAATGGCAGCTCAATAGTGACTCTTCTTACCAGAAAACAACTCTTGCTTGTAGGACCAGAAACTGTAAGTGATTCAACTCCATTTAGGACTGGGAAACAAATGCTAGCTCGCCTTACAAGAAACACAATCTGCTTTTGAGAAAAGAGCACTCTTCTACTCTACTGTGTTTCCTATGGGGTCCGAACAGTGAGCTTGCTCAGAACAAAAAAACTGTGCTTCCTACACACACGGCCATATCTAGTTCAATTCTGCTTATAAACCTGACAAGAACAGTAGATCCTCTTCAGTCCAATACACTCTACTTCCTGGGAACAGACGCCAGTGCTATTTGTCCTGTGTATGGCAATGGCAGCGCAGTAGTGTCTCTTCTTACCAGAAACAACTCTTGCTCCTAGGACCAGAAACTGCATGGGATTCAACTCCATTTAGGACTGGGAAACAAACACTAGCTCGCCTTACAAGAAACACACTCTGCTTTTGAGAAAAGAGCCCTCTTCAACTCTAAAGTGTTTCCTGTAGGGCCAGAACAGTGAGCTTGCTCAGAACAAAAGAACTGTGCTTCCAACACACACGGCCATATCTACTTCAATTCTGATTAGGAACCTGACAAGAACAGTAGATCCTCTTCAGTCCAATACACTGTACTTGCTGGGAACAGACGCCAGTGCTATTTGTCCTGTGTATGGCATTGGCAGCGCTAAAGTGACTCTTCTTACCAGAAAAAAAACTCTTGCTCGTAGGACCAAAAACTGCATGTGTCTCAACTCCATTTAGGACTGGGAAAGAAACGCTAGCTCACCTTACAAGAAAAACTCTTTGCTTTTGACAAAAGAGCATTCTTCTACTATACTGTGTATCCTATAGGGCCAGATGAGTGAGCTTCCTCAGAACAAAAGAACTGTGCTTCCTGCACACAGGGGCCATATCTATTCAATTCTGCTTAGGAAACTGACAAAAACAGTAGATCCTCTTCAGTCCAATACACTGTACATGCTGGGAACAGACGCCAGTACTATTTGCCCTGTGTATGACAATCGGAGCGCAATAGTGACTCTTCTTACCAGAAAACAACTCTTGTTCCTAGGACCAGAAACTGCATGTGACTCAACTCCATTTAGGACTGGGAAACAAACGCTAGCTCGCCTTACAATAAATATACTCTGCTTTTGAGAATAGAGCACTCTTCTACTCTACTGTGTTTCCTGTAGGGCCAGAACAGTGAGCTTGCACAGAACAAAAGAACTGTGCTTCCTACACACACGGCCATATCTAGTTCAATTCTGTTTAGGAACCTGACAAGAACAGTAGATCCTCTTCATTCCAATACACTGTACTTGCTGGGAACAGACACCAGTGCTATTTGTCCTGTGTATGGCAATGGCAGCGCAATAGTGACTATTCTTACCATAAAACAACTATTGCTCGTAGGACCAGAAAATGCATGTGATTCAACTCCATTTAGGACTGGGAAACAAATGCTAGCTCGCCTTACAAGAAATACACTCTGCTTTTGAGAAAAGAGCACTCTTCTTCTCTACTGTGTTTCCTATGGGGTCCAAACAGTGAGCTTGCTCAGAACAGAAAACTGTGCTTCCTACACACGTACCATATCTAGTTCAACTATGCTTAGGAAACCGACAAGAACAGTAGCTCCTCTTCAGTCCAATACACTGTAATTGCTGGGAGGAGACGCGAGTGCTATTTGCACTGTGTATGGCAATGGGAGCACAATAGTGTCTCTTCTTACCAGAAAACAACTCTTGCTCGTAGGACCAGAAACTGCATGAGATTCAACTCCTTTTAGGACTGGGAAACAAACGCTAGCTTGCATTACAAGAAACACACTTTGCTTTTGATAAAAGAGCCCTCTTATACTCTAAAGTGTTTCCTATAGGGCCAGAACAGTGATCTTGCTCAGAAAAAAAAAGCTGTGCTTCCTACACACACGGGCCATATCTAGTTCAACTCTGCTGAGGAAACTGACAAACACAGTAGCTCCTCTTTGGTACGATACCCTGTACTAGCTGGTAACACACGCGAGTGCTGTTTGCACTGTGAATGGCAATAGGAGCGCAATAGTGACTTTTCTTACCAGAAAACAACTCTTGCTCGTAGGTCCAGAAACTGCATGTGATTCAACTCCATTTAGGACTGGGAAACAAATGCTAGCTCGCCTTACATGAAACACACTCAGCTTTAGAGAAAAGAGCTCTCTTCTATTCTACTGTGTTTCTTATAGGGCCAGAACAGTGAGCTTGCTCAGAACAAGAGAACTGTTCTTCCTACACACACGCGCCATATCTCGTTCAACTCTGCTTAGGAAACTGACAAGAACAGTAGCTCCTCTTCAGTCCGATACACTGTACTTGCTGGGAACAGACGCGAGTACTCTTTGCACTGTGTATGGCAATGGGAACACAATAGTGACTTTCCTTACCATAAAACAACTCTTGCTCCTAGGACCAGAAACTGCATGTGATTCAACTCCATTTAGGACTGGGAAACAAACACTAGCTCGCCTTACAAGAAACACATTCTGCATTTGAGAAAAGAGCACTCTTCTACTCTACTGTGTTTCCTATGGGGTCCAAACAGTGAGCTTGCTCAGAACAGAAAACTTTGCTTCCTACACACGGACCATATCTAGTTCAACTCTGCTTAGGAAACTGACAAGAACAGTAGCTCCTCTTCAGTCCGATACACTGTAATTGCTGGGAACAGACGCGAGTGCTATTTGCACTGTGTATGGCAATGGGAGCGCAATAGTGACATTCCTTACCAGTAAACAACTCTTGCTCGTAGGACCAGAAACTGCATGTGATTCAACTCCATTTAAAACTGGGAAACAAACATTAGCTCGCCTTACAAGAAACACACCCTGCTTTTGAGAAAAGAGCACTCTTCTACTCTACTGTGTTTCCTATGGGGTCAAAACAGTGAGCTTGCTCAGAACAAAAGAACTGTGCTTCCTACACACACGGACCATATCTATTTCAATTCTGCTTAGGAACCTGACAAGAACAGTAGATCCTCTTCAGTCCAATACACTGTACTTTCTGGGAACAGACGCCAGTGCTATTTGTCCTGTGTATGGCAAAGGCAGCCCAATAGTGACTCTTCTTACCATAAAACAACTCTTGCTCGTAGGACCAGAAACTGCATGTGATTCAACTCCATTTAGGACTAGGAAACAAACGCTAGCTCACCTTACAAGAAACACACTCTGCTTTAGATAAAAGAGCACTCATCTACTCTACTGTGTTTCCTATAGGGCCAGAACAGTGAGCTTGCTCAGAACATAAGAACTGTGCTTCCTACACACACGGGCCATATCTAGTTCAACTCTGCTTAGGAAACTGACAAGAACAGTAGCTCCTCTTCAGTCTGATACACTATAATTCCTGGGAACAGACGCGAGTGCTATTTGTACTGTGTATGTCAATGGGAGCGCAATAGTGACTTTCCTTACCAGAAAACAACTCTTGCTCGTAGGACCAGAAACTGCATGGGATTCAACTCCATTTAGGACTGGGAAACAAACGCTAGCTCGACTTACAAGAAACACACTCTGCTTTTGCGCAAAGAGCACTCTTCTACTCTACTGTGTTTCTTATGGGGTCCAAACAGTGAGCTTGCTCAGAACAAAAGAACTGTGCTTCCTACACACATGGACCATATGTAGTTCACCTCTGCTTAGGAAACTGACAAGAACAGTAGCTGCTCTTCAGTCCAATACACTGTACTTGCTGGGAACAGACGCGAGTGCTATTTGCACTGTGTATGGCAATGAGAACGCAATAGTGACTTTCCTTACCAGAAAATAACTCTTGCTCGTAGGACCACAAACTGCATGTGATTCAATGACATTTAGGACTGGGAAACAAATGCTAGCTCGCTTACAAAAACACACTCTGCTTTTGCGAAAAGAGCACTCTTCTACTCTACTGTGTTTCCTATAGGGCCAGAACAGTGAGCTTGCTCAGATCAAATGAACTGTGCTTCCTAGACACAGGGGCCATATCTAGTTCAACTCTGCTTAGGAAACTGAGAAGAACAGTAGCTCCTCTTCAGTCCAATACACTGTAATTGCTGGGAAAAGACAGGAGTGCTATTTGCACTGTGTATGGCAATCGGAGCGCAACAGTGACTTTCTTTACCAGAAAACAACTCTTGCTCGTAGGACCAGAAACTGCATGTGATTCAACTCCATTTAGGACTGGGAAACAAACGCTAGCTCGCCTTACAAGAAACACACTCTGCTTTTGAGAAAAGAGCACTCTTCTATTCTACTGTGTTTCCTATGGGGTCCGAACAGTGAGCTTGCTCAGAACAAAAGTACTGTGCTTCCTACACACATGAACCATATCTAGTTCAACTCTGCATAGGAAACTGACAAGAACAGTAGCACCTATTCAGTGCAATACACTGTACTTGCTGGGAACAGACGCGAGTGCTATTTGCACTGTGTATGGCAATGGGAGCACAATGTGACTTTCCTTACCTGAAAACAACTCTTGTTCGTAGGACCAGAAACTGAATGGGATTCAACTCCATTTAGGACTAGGAAACAAACGCTAGCTCGCCTTACAAGAAACACAATCTGCTTTAGATAAAAGAGCACTCATCTACTCTACTGTGTTTCCTATAGGGCCAGAACAGTGAGCTTGCTCAGAACATAAGAACTGTGCTTCCTACACACACAGGCCATATCTAGTTCAACTCTGCTTAGGAAACTGACAAGAACAGTAGCTCCTCTTCAGTCCGATACACTGTACTTGCTTGGAACAGACGCGAGTGCTATTTGCACTGTGTATGGCAATGAGACCACAATAGTGACGTTCCTTACCAGAAAACAACTCTTGCTCGTAGGGCCACAAAGTGCATGTGATTCAACGCCATTTAGGACTAGGAAACAAACGCTAGCTCGCCTTACAAGAAACACACTCTGCTTTTGAGAAAAGAGCACTCTTCTACTCTACTGTGTTTCCTATGGGGTCCAAACAGTGAGCTTTCTCAGAACAAAAGAACTGTGCTTCCTACACACATGGAACATATCTAGTTAAACTCTGCTTAGGAAACTGTCAAGAACAATAGCTCCTATTCAGTCCAATAAACTGTACATGCTGGGAACAGACACGAGTGCTATTTGCACTGTGTATGGCATTTGGAGCACAATAGTTACTCTTCTTACCAGAAAACAACTCTTCCTCGTAGGACAAAAAACTGCATGTGACTCAACTCCATTTAGGACTGGGAAACAAACTCTAGCTCGCCTTACAATAAACACACTCTTCTTTTGAGAAAAGAGCACTCTTCTACTCTACTGTGTTTCCTATAGGGCCAGAAAGTGAGGTTGCTCAGAACAAATGAACTGTGCTTCCTAGACACACGGGCCATATCTAGTTCAACTCTGCTTAGGAAACTGAGAAGAATAGTAGCTCCTATTCAGTCCAATACACTGTACTTGCTGGGAACAGAGGGGAGTGCTATTTGCACTGTGTATGGCAATGGGAGCGATATAGTGACTGTCCTTACCAGAAAACAACTCTTGCTCATAAGACCAGAAACTGCGTGTGATTCAACACTATTTATAACTGGGAAACAAACGCTAGCTCGCATTACATGTAATACACTCTGCTTTAGAGAAAAGAGCATTCTTCTACTCTACTGTGTTTCCTATGGGGTCCGAACAGTGAGCTTGCTCAGAACAAAAGAACTGTGCTTCCTACACACACGGCCATATCTATTTCAATTCTGCTTAGGAACCTGACAAGAACAGTAGATCCTCTTCAGTCCAATACACTGTACTCTGGGAACAGACGCCAGTGCTATTTGTCCTGTGTATGGCAACGGCAGCGCAATAGTGACTCTTCTTACCATAAAACAACTCTTGCTCGTAGGACCAGAAACTGCATGTGATTCAACTCCATTTAGCACTGGGAAACAAACGCTATCTCGCCTTACAAGAAACACACTCTGCTTTAGAGAAAAGAGCACTCATCTACTCTACTGTGTTTCCTAGAGGGCCAAAACAGTGAGCTTGCTCAGAACAAAAGAACTGTGCTTCCTACACACGGGCCATCTAGTTCAACTCTGCTTAGGAAACTGACAAGAACAGTAGCTCCTATACAGTCCAATACACTGTACTTGCTGGGAACAGACGCGAGTGCTATTTGCACTGTGTATTGCATTTGGAGCGCAATAGTGACTCTTCTTACCAGAAAACAACTCTTGCTGGTAGTACCAAAAACTGCCTGTGACTCAACTCCATTTAGGACTGGGAAACAAACGCGAGCTCGCCTTACAAGAAACACACTCTGCTTTAGAGAAAAGAGCACTCTTCTACTCTACTGTGTTTCCTATAGGGCCAGAACATTGAGCTTGCTCAGAACATAATAACTGTGCTTCCTAGAGACACGGGACATATCTAGTTCAACTCTGCTTAGGAAACTGACAAGAACAGTAGCTCCTCTTCAGTCCAATACACTGTACTTGCTGGGAACAGACGCGAGTGCTATTGGCACTGTGTATGGCAATGAGAACGCAATAGTGACTTTCCTTACCAGAAAACAACTCTTGCTCATAGGACCACAAACTGCATGTGATTCCACGCCATTTAGGACTGGGAAACAAATGCTAGCTCGCCTTACAAAAACACACTCTGCTTTTGCGAAAAGAGCACTCTTCTACTATACTGTGTTTCCTATAGGGCCAGAACAGTGAGCTTGCTCAGATCAAATGAACTGTGCTTCCTAGACACACGGGCCATATCTAGTTCAACTCTGCTTAGGAAACTGACAAGAACAGTAGATCCTCTTCAGTCCAATACACTGTAATTTCTGGGAACAGACGGGAGTGCTATTTGCACTGTTTGTGGCAATGGGAGCGCAAAAATGACTTTCCTTACCAGAAAACAACTCTTGCTCGTAGGACCAGAAACTGCATGTGATTCAACTCCATTTAGGACTGGGAAACAAACGCTAGCTCGCCTTACAAGAAACACACTCTGCTTTTGAGAAAAGAGCACTCTTCTATTCTACTGTGTTTCCTATGGGGTCCGAACAGTGAGCTTGCTCAGAACAAAAGAACTGTGCTTCCTACACACATGGACCATATCTAGTTCAACTCTGCTTAGGAAACTGACAAGAACAGTAGCTCCTCTTCAGTCCGATACACTGTAATTCCTGGGAACAGACGCGAGTGCTATTTTCACTGTGTATGGCAATAAGAGCGCAATAGTGACTTTCCTTAGCAGAAAACAACTCTTGCTCGTAGGACCTGAAACTGCATGTGATTCAACTCCATTTAGGACTGGGAAACAAACGCTAGCTTGCCTTACAAAAAAAACACTCTGCTTTTGAGAAAAGAGCGCTCTTCTCCTCTACTGTGTTTCCTATGGGGTCCGAACAGTGACCTTGCTCAGAACAAAAGAACTGTGCTTCCTACACGCACGGCCATATCTAGTTCATTTCTGCTTAGGAACCTGACAAGAACAGTAGTTACTCTTCAGTCCAATACACTGTACTTGCTGCGATCAGACGCCAGTGCTATTTGTCCTGTGTATGGCAATGGCAGCGCAAATGTGACTCTTCTTACCAGAAAACAACTCTTGCTCATAGTACCAGAAACTGCATGGCTTTCAACTCCATTTAGGTCTACAAAACAAACGCTAGCTCGCCTTAAAAGAAACACACTCTGCTTTAGAGAAAAGAGCACTCTTCTACTCTACTGTGTTTCCTATAGGGTCCAAACAGTGAGCTTGCTCAGAACAAAAGAACTGTGCTTCCTACACACACGGATAATATCTAGTTCAACTCTGCATAGGAAACTGACAAGAACAGTAGCATCTATTCAGGGCAATACACTGTATTTGCTGAGAACAGACGCGAGTGCTATTTGCACTGTGTATGGCAATGGGAGCACAATGTGACTTTCCTTACCAGAAAACAACTCTTGTTCGTAGGACCAGAAACTGCATGTGATTCAACTCCATTTAGGACTAGGAAACAAACGCTAGCTCGCCTTACAAGAAACACACTCTGCTTTAGATAAAAGAGCACTCATCTACTCTACTGTGTTTCCTATAGGGCCAGAACAGTGAGCTTGCTCAGAACATAAGAACTGTGCTTCCTACACACACGGGCCATATCTAGTTCAACTCTGCTTAGGAAACTGACAAGAACAGTAGTCCGATACACTGTAATTCCTGGGAACAGACGCGAGTGCTATTTGTACTGTGTATGGCAATGGGAGCGCAATAGTGACTTTCGTTACCAGAAAACAACTCTTGCTTGTAGGACCAGAAACTGCATGGGATTCAACTCCATTTAGGACTGGGAAACAAACGCTTGCTCGACTTACAAGAAACACAGTCTGCTTTTGCGAAAAGAGCACTCTTCTACTCTACTGTGTTTCTTATGGGGTCCAAACAGTGAGCTTGCTCAGAACAAAAGAACTGTGCTTCCTACACACATGGACCATATGTAGTTCAACTCTGCTTAGGAAACTGACAAGAACAGTAGCTGCTCTTCAGTCCAATACACTGTACTTGCTGGGAACAGACGCGAGTGCTATTTGCACTGTGTATGGCAATGAGAACGCAATAGTGACTTTCCTTACCAGAAAACAACTCTTGCTCGTAGGACCACACACTGCATGTGATTCAATGCCATTTAGGACTGGGAAACAAACGCTAGCTCGCCTTAGAAGAAACACACTCTGCTTTTGAGAAAAGAGCACTCTTCTATTCTACTGTGTTTCCTATGGGGTCCGAACAGTGAGCTTGCTCAGAACAAAAGTACTGTGCTTCCTACACACATGAACCATATCTAGTTCAACTCTGCTTAGGAAACTGACAAGAACAGTAGCTCCTCTTCAGTCCAATACACTGTACTTGCTGGGAACAGACACTAGTGCTATTTGTCCTGTGCATGGCAATAAGAGCGCAATAGTGACTTTCCTCACCAGAAAACATCTCTTGCTCGTAGGACCAGAAACTGCATGTGATTCAACTCCATTTAGCAGTGGGAAACAAACGCTAGCTTGCCTTACAAAAAACACACTCTGCTTTAGAGAAAAGAGCACTCTTCTACTCTACTGTGTTTCCTAGAGGGCCAGAATAGTGAGCTTGCTCAGAACAAAAGAACTGTGCTTCCTACACACGGGCCATCTAGTTCAACTCTGCTTAGGAAACTGACAAGAACAGTAGCTCCTATACAGTCCAATACACTGTACTTACTGGGAACAGACGCGAGTGCTATTTGCACTGTGTATTGCATTTGGAGCGCAATAGTGACTCTTCTTACCAGAAAACAACTCTTGCTGGTAGTACCAAAAACTGCCTGTGACTCAACTCCATTTAGGACTGGGAAACAAACGCGAGCTCGCCTTACAAGAAACACACTCTGCTTTAGAGAAAAGAGCACTCTTCTACTCTACTGTGTTTCCTATAGGGCCAGAACATTGAGCTTGCTCAGAACATAATAACTGTGCTTCCTAGAGACACGGGACATATCTAGTTCAACTCTGCTTAGGAAACTGACAAGAACAGTAGCTCCTCTTCAGTCCAATACACTGTACTTGCTGGGAACAGACGCGAGTGCTATTGGCACTGTGTATGGCAATGAGAACGCAGTAGTGACTTTCCTTACCAGAAAACAACTCTTGCTCGTAGGACCACAAACTGCATGTGATTCCATGCCATTTAGGACTGGGAACCAAATGCTAGCTCGCCTTACAAAAACACACTCTGCTTTTGCGAAAAGAGCACTCTTCTACTATACTGTGTTTCCTATAGGGCCAGAACAGTGAGCTTGCTCAGATCAAATGAACTGTGCTTCCTAGACACACGGGCCATATCTAGTTCAACTCTGCTTAGGAACCTGACAAGAACAGTAGATCCTCTTCAGTCCAATACACTGTACTTGCTGGGAACAGACGCCAGTGCTATTTGTCCTGTGTATGGCAATGGCAGCGCAATAGTGACTCTTCTTACCATAAAACAACTCTTGCTCGTAGGACCAGAAACTGCATGTGATTCAACTCCATTTAGCACTGGGAAACAAACGATATCTCGCCTTACAAGAAACACACTCTGCTTTAGAGAAAAGAGCACTCTTCTACTCTACTGTGTTTCCTAGAGGGCCAGAACAGTGAGCTTGCTCAGAACAAAAGAACTGTGCTTCCTACACACGGGCCATCTAGTTCAACTCTGCTTAGGAAACTGACAAGAACAGTAGCTCCTATACAGTCCGATACACTGTAATTGCTGGGAACAGACGCGAGTGCTATTTGCACTGTGTATGGCAATGGGAGCACAATAGTGACATTCCTTACCAGTAAACAACTCTTGCTCGTAGGACCAGAAACTGCATGTGATTCAACTCCATTTAAAACTGGGAAACAAACATTAGCTCGCCTTACAAGAAACACACCCTGCTTTTGAGAAAAGAGCACTCTTCTACTCTACTGTGTTTCCTATGGGGTCAAAACAGTGAGCTTGCTCAGAACAAAAGAACTGTGCATGCTACACACACGGACCATATCTATTTCAATTCTGCTTAGGAACCTGAAAAGAACAGTAGATCCTCTTCAGTCCAATACACTGTACTTTCTGGGAACAGACGCCAGTGCTATTTGTCCTGTGTATGGCAAAGGCAGCGCAATAGTGACTCTTCTTACCATAAAACAACTCTTGCTCGTAGGACCAGAAACTGCATGTGATTCAACTCCATTTAGGACTAGGAAACAAACGCTAGCTCACCTTACAAGAAACACACTCTGCTTTAGATAAAAGAGCACTCATCTACTCTACTGTGTTTCCTATAGGGCCAGAACAGTGAGCTTGCTCAGAACGTAAGAACTGTGCTTCCTACACACACGGGCCATATCTAGTTCAACTCTGCTTAGGAAACTGACAAGAACAGTAGCTCCTCTTCAGTCTGATACACTGTTAATTCCTGGGAACAGACGCGAGTGCTATTTGTACTGTGTATGTCAATGGGAGCGCAATAGTGACTTTCCTTACCAGAAAACAACTCTTGCTCGTAGGACCAGAAACTGCATGGGATTCAACTCCATTTAGGACTGGGAAACAAACGCTAGCTCGACTTACAAGAAACACACTCTGCTTTTGCGCAAAGAGCACTCTTCTACTCTACTGTGTTTCTTATGGGGTCCAAACAGTGAGCTTGCTCAGAACAAAAGAACTGTGCTTCCTACACACATGGACCATATGTAGTTCACCTCTGCTTAGGAAACTGACAAGAACAGTAGCTGCTCTTCAGTCCAATACACTGTACTTGCTGGGAACAGACGCGAGTGCTATTTGCACTGTGTATGGCAATGAGAACGCAATAGTGACTTTCCTTACCAGAAAATAACTCTTGCTCGTAGGACCACAAACTGCATGTGATTCAATGACATTTAGGACTGGGAAACAAATGCTAGCTCGCTTACAAAAACACACTCTGCTTTTGCGAAAAGAGCACTCTTCTACTCTACTGTGTTTCCTATAGGGCCAGAAGAGTGAGCTTGCTCAGATCAAATGAACTGTGCTTCCTAGACACAGGGGCCATATCTAGTTCAACTCTGCTTAGGAAACTGAGAAGAACAGTAGCTCCTCTTCAGTCCAATACACTGTAATTGCTGGGAACAGACGGGAGTGCTATTTGCACTGTGTATGGCAATCGGAGCGCAACAGTGACTTTCTTTACCAGAAAACAACTCTTGCTCGTAGGACCAGAAACTGCATGTGATTCAACTCCATTTAGGACTGGGAAACAAACGCTAGCTCGCCTTACAAGAAACACACTCTGCTTTAGAGAAAAGAGCACTCTTCTACTCTACTGTGTTTCCTATGGGGTCCAAACAGTGAGCTTGCTCAGAACAAAAGAACTGTGCTTCCTACACACACGGCCATATCTAGTTCAATTCTGCTTAGGAACCTGACAAGAACAGTAGATCCTCTTCAGTCCAATACACTGTACATGCTGGGAACAGACCCGAGTGCTATTTGCACTGTGTATGGCATTTGGAGCGCAATAGTGACTCTTCTTACCAGAAAACAAGTCTTGCTCGTAGGACCAAAAACTGCCTGTGACTCAACTCTATTTAGGACTGGGAAACAAATGCAAGCTCGCCTTACAAGAAATACACTCTACTTTAGAGAAAAGAGCAGTATTCTACTCTAATGTGTTTCCTATAGAGCCAGAACATTGAGCTTGCTCAGAACATAATAACTGTGCTTCCTACACACTGGCCATATCTAGTTCAACTCTGCTTAGGAACCTGACAAGAACAGTAGATCCTCTTCAGTCCAATACACTGTAATTGCTGGGAACAGACGCGAGTGCTATTTGCACTGTGTATGGCAATGAGAGCGCAATAGTGACTTTCCTTACCAGAAAACAACTCTTGCTCATAGGACTACAAACTGCATGTGATTCAACGCCATTTAGGACTGGGAAACAAATGCTAGCTTGCCTTACAAAAAACACACTCTGCTTTTGAGAAAAGAGCACTCTTGTACTCTACGGTGTTTCCTATGTGGTCCGAACAGTGAGCTTGCTCAGAACAAAAGAACTGTGCTTCCTACACACACGGCCGCATCTAGTTCAATTCTGCTAGGAACCTGACAAGAACAGTAGATCCTCTTCAGTCCAATACACTGTACTTGCTGGGAACAGACAACAGTGCTATTTGTCATGTGTATGGCAATGGCAGCGCAATAGTGACTATTCTTACCATTAAACAACTCTTGCTCGTAGGATTAGAAACTGCATGTGATTCCACTCCATTTAGGACTGGGAAACAAACGCTAGCTCGCATTACAAGAAACACACTCTGCTTTAGAGAAAAGAGCACTCTTCTACTCTACTGTGTTTCCTATGCGGTCCGAACAGTGAGCTTGCTCAGAACAAAAGAACTGTGCTTCCTACACACACGGCCATATCTAGTTCAATTCTGATAGGAACCTGACAAGAACAGTAGATCCTCTTCAGTCCAATACACTGTACTTGCTGCGAACAGACGCCAGTGCTTTTTGTCCTGTGTATCGCAATGGCAGCGCGATAGTATCTCTTCTAAGCAGAAAACAACTCTTGATCATAGTATCAGAAACTGCATGGGTTTCAACTCCATTTAGGACTGGGAAACAAACGATAGCTTGCCTTACAAGAAACACACTCTGCTTTAGAGAAAAGAGCACTCATCTACTCTACTGTGTTTCCTGTAGTGCCAGTACAGTGAGCTTGCTCAGAACATAAGAACTGTGCTTCCTACACACACGGGCCATATCTAGTTCAACTCTGCTTAGGAAACTCACAAGAACAGTAGCTCCTCTTCAGTCCGATACACTGTACTTGCTGGGAACAGACGCCAGTGCTATTTTCACTGTGTATGGCATTTGGAGCGCAATAGTGACTCTTCTTACCAGAAAACAACTCTTGCTCGTAGGACCAAAAACTGCCTGTGACTCAACTCTATTTAGGACTGGGAAACAAATGCGAGCTCGCCTTACAAGAAATACACTCCACTTTAGAGAAAAGAGCACTCTTCAACTCTACTGTGTTACCTATAGGGCCAGAACAGTGAGCTTGCTCAGAACAAAAGAACTGTGCTTCCTACACACACGGCCATATCTAGTTCAATTCTCCTAGGAACCTGACAAGAACAGTAGATCCTCTTCAGTCCAATACACTGTACTTGCTGGGAACAGACAACAGTGCTATTTGTCATGTGTATGGCAATGGCAGCGCAATAGTGACTATTCTTACCATTAAACAACTCTTGCTCGTAGGACCAGAAACTGCATGTGATTCCACTCCATTTAGGACTGGGAAACAAACGCTAGCTCGCATTACAAGAAACACACTCTGCTCTAGAGAAAAGAGCACTCTTCTACTCTACTGTGTTTCCTATGGGGTGCAAACAGTGAGCTTGCTCAGAACAAAAGAACTTTGCTTCCTACACACACGGACCATATGTAGTTCAACTGTGCTTAGGAAACTGACAAGAACTGTAGCTCCTATTCAGTCCAATACACTGTACTTGCTGGGAAAAGACGCGAGTGCTATTTGCCCTGTGTATGGCAATGGGAGCGCAATAGTGACTTTCCTTACCAGAAAACAACTCTTGTTCGTAGGACCAGAAACTGCATGTGATTCCACTCCATTTAGGACTGGAAAACAAACGCTAGCTCGCATTACAAGAAACACACTCTGCTCTAGAGAAAAGAGCACTCTTCTACTCTACTGTGTTTCCTATGGGGTGCAAACAGTGAGCTTGCTCAGAACAAAAGAACTGTGCTTCCTACACACACGGATAATATCTAGTTCAACTCTGCTTAGGAAACGGACAAGAACAGTAGCTCGTCTTCAGTCCAATACACTGTACTTACTGGGAACAGACGCGAGTGCTATTTGCACTGTGTATGGCAATGGGAGCACAATGTGACTTTCCATACCAGAAAACAACTCTTGTTCGTAGGACCAGAAACTGCATGTGATTCAACTCCATTTAGGACTGGGAAAGAAACCATAGCTCACCTTACAAGAAACACACTCTGCTTTAGAGAAAAGAGCACTCATCTACTCTACTGTGTTTCCTCTAGGGCCAGAACAGTGAGCTTGCTCAGAACATAAGAACTGTGCATCCTACACACACGGGCCATATCTAGTTCAACTCTGCTTAGGAAACTGACAAGAACAGTAGCTCCTCTTCAGTCTGATACACTGTACTTGCTGGGAACAGACGCGAGTGCTATTTGCACTGCGTATGGCAATGGGAGCGCAATAGTGACTTTCCTTACCAGAAAACAACTCTTGCTCTTAGGACCAGAAACTGCATGTGATTCAACTCCATTTAGGACTGGGAAAGAAATGCTAGCTCGCGTTATAAGAAACACACTCTGCTTTTGAGAAAAGAACACTCTTCTACTCTACTGTGTTTCCTATGGGGTCTGAACAGTGAGCTTGCTCAGAACAAAAGAACTGTGCTTCCTACACACACGGCCATGTCTAGTTCAATTCTGCTTAGGAACCTGACAAGAACAGTAGATCCTCTTCAGTCCAATACACTGTACTTGCTGGGAACAGACGCCAGTGCTATTTGTCCTGTGTATGGCAAAGGCAGCGCAATAGTGACTCTTCTTACCATAAAACAACTCTTGTTCCTAGGACCAGAAACTGCATGTGATTCAACTCCATTTAGGACTGGGAAACAAATGCTAGCTCGCTTTACAAGAAACACACTCTGCTTTAGAGAAAAGAGCACTCTTCTACTCTACTCTGTTTCCTATAGGGCCAGAACAGTGAGCTTGCTCAGAACAAAAGAACTGTGCTTCCTACACATGGGCCATATCTATTTCAACTCTGCTTAAGAAACTGACAAGAACAGTAGCTCCTATTCAGTCCAATACACTGTACTTGCTGGGAACAGACGCGAGTGCTATTTGCACTGTGTATGGCATTTGGAGTGCAATAGTGACTCTTCTTACCAGAAAACAACTCTTGCTCGTAGGACCAAAAACTGCCTGTGACTCAACTCCATTTAGGACTGGGAAACAAACGCGAGCTCACCTTACAAGAGATACACTCTGCTTTAGGGAAAAGAGCACTCTTCTACTCTACTGTGTTTCCTATAGGGCCAGAACAGTGAGCTTGCTCAGAACATAAGAACTGTGCTTCCTACACACACGGGCCATATCAAGTTCAACTCTGCTTAGGAAACTGACAAGAACAGTAGCTCCTCTTCAGTCTGATAGACTGTACTTGCTGGGAACAGACGCGAGTGCTATTTGCACTGTGTATGGCATTTGGAGCACAATAGTGACTCTTCTTACCAGAAAACAACTCTTGCTCGTAGGACCAAAAACTGCATGTGACTCAACTCCATTTAGGACTGGGAAACAAATGCGAGCTCGCCTTACAAGAAACACACTCTGCTTTAGAGAAAAGAGCACTCTTCTACTCTACTGTTTTTCCTATAGGGCCAGAACAGTGAGCTTGCTCAGAACAAAAGAACTGTGCTTCCTACACAAGGGCCATATTTAGTTCAACTCTGCTTAGGAAACTGACAAGAACAGTAGATCCTCTTCATTCCAATACACTGTACTTGCTGGGAACAGACGCGAGTGCTATTTGCACTGTGTATGGCATTTGGAGCGCAATAGTGACTCTTCTTACCAGAAAAGAACTCTTGCACGTAGGACCAATAACTGCCTGTGATTCAACTCTATTTAGGACTGGGAAACAAATGCGAGCTCGCCTTACAAAAAATACACTCTACTTTAGAGAAAAGAGCACTCTTCTACTCTACTGTGTTTCCTATAGGGCCAGAACAGTGAGCTTGCTCAGAACATAATAACTGTGCTTCCTACACACACCGGCCATATATAGTTCAACTCTGCTTAGGAACCTGACAAGAACAGTAGATCCTCTTCAGTCCAATACACTGTACTTGCTGAGAACACACGCGAGTGCTATTTGCACTGTGTATGGCAATGAGAACGCAACAGTGACTTTCCTTACCAGAAAACAACTCTTGCTCATAGGACTACAAACTGCATGTGATACAACGCCATTTAGGGCTGGGAAACAAATGCTAGCTCGCCTTACAAGAAACACACTCTGCTTTTGAGAAAAGAGCACTCTTCTACTCTACGGTGTTTCCTATGTGGTCCGAACAGTGAGCTTGCTCAGAACAAAAGAACTGTGCTTGCTACATACACGGCCATATCTAGTTCAATTCTGCTTAGGAACATGACAAGAACAGGAGATCCTCTTCAGTCCAATACACTGTACTTGCTGGGAACAGACAACAGTTCTATTTGTCCTGTGTATGGCAATGGCAGCGCAATAGTGGCTTTCCTTACCAGAAAACAACTCTTGCTCGTAGGACCAGAAACTGCATGTGATTCAACTCCATTTAGGACTGGGAAACAAACGCTAGCTCGCTTTATAAGAAACACACTCTGCTTTTGGGAAAAGAACACTCTTCTACTCTACTGTGTTTCCTATGGGGTCTGAACAGTGAGCTTGCTCAGAACAAAAGAACTGTGCTTCCTACACACACGGCCATGTCTAGTTCAATTCTGCTTAGGAACCTGACAAGAACAGTAGATCCTCTTCAGTCCAATACACTGTACTTGCTGGGAACAGACGCCAGTGCTATTTGTCCTGTGTATGGCAAAGGCAGCGCAATAGTGACTCTTCTTACCATAAAACAACTCTTGCTCCTAGGACCAGAAACTGCATGTGATTCAACTCCATTTAGGACTGGGAAACAAATGCTAGCTCGCTTTACAAGAAACACACTCTGCTTTAGAGAAAAGAGCACTCTTCTACTCTACTCTGTTTCCTATAGGGCCAGAACAGTGAGCTTGCTCAGAACAAAAGAAATGTGCTTCCTACACACGGGCCATATCTATTTCAACTCTGCTTAAGAAACTGACAAGAACAGTAGCTCCTATTTAGTCCAATACACTGTACTTGCTGGGAACAGACGCGAGTGCTATTTGCACTGTGTATGGCATTTGGAGTGCAATAGTGACTCTTCTTACCAGAAAACAACTCTTGCACGTAGGACCAAAAACTGCCTGTGACTCAACTCCATTTAGGACTGGGAAACAAACGCGAGCTCACCTTACAAGAATTACACTCTGCTTTAGAGAAAAGAGCACTCTTCTACTCTACTGTTTTTCCTATAGGGCCAGAACAGTGAGCTTGCTCAGAACATAAGAACTGTGCTTCCTACACACACGGGCCATATCTAGGTCAACTCTGCTTAGGAAACTGACAAGAACAGTAGATCCTCTTCAGTCCAATACACTGTACTTGCTGGGAACAGACGCGAGTGCTATTTGCACTGTGTATGGCAATGAGAGCACAATAGTGACTTTCCTTACCAGAACACAACTCTTGCTCATAGGACCACAAACTGCATGTTATTCAACGCCATTTAGGACTGGGAAACAAATGCTAGCTCGGCTTAAAAGAAACACACTCTGCTTTTGAGAAAAGAGCACTCTTCTACTCTACTGTGTTTCCTATGGGGTCCGAAGAGTGAGCTTGCTCAGAACAAAAGAACTGTGCTTCCTACACACACGGCCATATCTAGTTCAACTCTGGTTAGAAAACTGACAAAAACACTATCTCCTCTTCTGTCCAATACACTGTACTTGCTGGGAACAGACGCGACTGCTATTTGCACTGTGTATGGCAATGGGAGCGCAATAGTGACTCTTCTTACCAGAAAACAACTCTTGCTCCTAGGACCAGAAACTGCATGGGATTCAACTTCTTGTCTGACTGGGAAACAAACACTAGCTAGCCTTACAAGAAACACACTCTGCTTTTGAGAAAAGAGCACTCTTCTACTCTACTGTGTTTCCTATAAGGCCAGAAGAGTGAGCTTGCTTAGAACAAAAGAACTGTGCTTCGTACACACACGGGCCATATCTAGTTCAACTCTGCTTAGGAAACTGACAAGAACAGTAGATCCTCCTCAGTCCAATACACTGTACATGCTGGGAACAGACACCCGTGCTATTTGCCCTGTGTATGACAATGGGAGCGTAATTGTGACTCTTCTTACCAGAAAACAACTCTTGCTCGTAGGACCAAAAACTGCCTGTGACTCAACTCTATTTAGGACTGGGAAACAAATGCGAGCTCGCCTTACAAGAAATACACTCTACTTTAGAGAAAAGAGCACTCTTCAACTCTACTGTGTTTCCTATAGGGCCAGAACAGTGAGCTTGCTCAGAACAAAAGAACTGTGCTTCCTACACACACGGCCTTATCTAGTTCAATTCTGCTAGGAACCTGACAAGAACAGTAGATCCGCTTCAGTCCAATACACTGTACTTGCTGGGAACAGACAACAGTGCTATTTGTCATGTGTATGGCAATGGCAGCGCAATAGTGACTATTCTTACCATTAAACAACTCTTGTTCGTAGGACCAGAAACTGCATGTGATTCAACTCCATTTAGGACTGGGAAACACACGCTAGCTCGCCTTACAAGAAACACACTCTGCTTTTGAGAAAAGAGCCCTCTTCTATTCTACTGTGTTTCCTATGAGGTCGGAACAGTGAGCTTGCTCAGAACAAAAGAACTGTGCTTCCTACACACACGGATAATATCTAGTTCAACTCTGCTTAGGAAACCGACAAGACCAGTAGCTCCTCTTCAGTCCAATACACTGTACTTACTGGGAACAGACGCGAGTGCTATTTGCACTGTGTATGGCAATGGGAGCACAATGTGACTTTCCATACCAGAAAACAACTCTTGTTCGTAGGACCAGAAACTGCATGTGATTCAACTCCATTTAGGACTGGGAAAGAAACCATAGCTCACCTTACAAGAAACACACTCTGCTTTAGAGAAAAGAGCACTCATCTAATCTACTGTGTTTCCTCTAGGGCCAGAACAGTGAGCTTGCTCAGAACAAAAGAACTGTGCTTCCTACACACACGGCCATGTCTAGTTCAATTCTGCTTAGGAACCTGACAAGAACAGTAGATCCTCATCAGTCCAATACACTGTACTTGCTGGGAACAGACGCCAGTGCTATTTGTCCTGTGTATGGCAAAGGCAGCGCAATAGTGACTCTTCTTACCATAAAACAACTCTTGTTCCTAGGACCAGAAACTGCATGTGATTCAACTCCATTTACGACTGGGAAACAAATGCTAGCTCGCTTTACAAGAAACACACTCTGCTTTAGAGAAAAGAGCACCCTTCTACTCTACTCTGTTTCCTATAGGGCCAGAACAGTGAGCTTGCTCAGAACAAAAGAACTGTGCTTCCTACACACGGGCCATATCTATTTCAACTCTACTTAAGAAACTGACAAGAACAGTAGCTCCTATTCAGTCCAATACACTGTACTTGCTGGGAACAGACGCGAGTGCTATTTGCACTGTGTATGGCATTTGGAGTGCAATAGTGACTCTTCTTACCAGAAAACAACTCTTGCTCATAGGACCAAAAACTGCCTGTGACTCAACTCCATTTAGGACTGGGAAACAAACGCGAGCTCACCTTACAAGAAATACACTCTGCTTTAGGGAAAAGAGCACTCTTCTACTCTACTGTGTTTCCTCCAGGGCCAGAACAGTGAGCTTGCTCAGAACATAAGAACTGTGCTTCCTACACACACGGGCCATATCAAGTTCAACTCTGCTTAGGAAACTGACAAGAACAGTAGCTCCTCTTCAGTCTGATACACTGTACATGCTGGGAACAGACGCGAGTGCTATTTGCCCTGTGTATGGGATTTGGAGCACAATAGTGACTCTTCTTACCAGAAAACAACTCTTGCTCGTAGGACCAAAAACTGCATGTGACTCAACTCCATTTAGGACTGGGAAACAAATGCGAGCTCGCCTTACAAGAAACACACTCTGCTTTAGAGAAAAGAGCACTCTTCTACTCTACTGTGTTTCCTATAGGGCCAGAACAGTGAGCTTGCTCAGAACAAAAGAACTGTGCTTCCTACATAAGGGCCATATTTAGTTCAACTCTGCTTAGGAAACTGACAAGAACAGTAAATCCTCTTCATTCCAATACACTGTACTTGCTGGGAACAGACGTGAGTGCTATTTGCACTGTGTATGGCATTTGGAGCGCAATAGTGACTCTTCTTACCAGAAAAAAACTTTTGCACGTAGGACCAATAACTGCATGTGATTCAACTCTATTTAGGACTGGGAAACAAATGCAAGCTCGCCTTACAAAAAATACACTCTACTTTAGAGGAAAGAGCACTCTTCTACTCTACTGTGTTTCCAATAGGGCCAGAAGAGTGAGCTTGCTCAGAACATAATAACTGTGCTTCCTACACACACCGGCCATATATAGTTCAACTCTGCTTAGGAACCTAACAAGAACAGTAGATCCTCTTCAGTCCAATACAGTGTACTTGCTGAGAACATACGCGAGTGCTATTTGCACTGTGTATGGCAATGAGAGCGCAACAGTGACTTTCCTTACCAGAAAACAACTCTTGCTCATAGGACTACAAACTGCATGTGATACAACGCCATTTAGGGCTGGGAAACAAATGCTAGCTCGCCTTACAAGAAACACACTCTGCTTTTGAGAAAAGAGCACTCTTCTACTCTACGGTGTTTCCTATGTGGTCCGAACAGTGAGCTTGCTCAGAACAAAAGAACTGTGCTTGCTACATACACGGCCATATCTAGTTCAATTCTGCTTAGGAACATGACAAGAACAGTAGATCCTCTTCAGTCCAATACACTGTACTTGCTGGGAACAGACGCCAGTGCTATTTGTCCTGTGTATGGCAAAGGCAGCGCAATAGTGACTCTTCTTACCATAAAACAACTCTTGCTCCTAGGACCAGAAACTGCATGTGATTCAACTCCATTTAGGACTGGGAAACAAATGCTAGCTCGCTTTACAAGAAACACACTCTGCTTTAGAGAAAAGAGCACTCTTCTACTCTACTCTGTTTCCTATAGGGCCAGAACAGTGAGCTTGCTCAGAACAAAAGAAATGTGCTTCCTACACACGGGCCATATCTATTTCAACTCTGCTTAAGAAACTGACAAGAACAGTAGCTCCTATTTAGTCCAATACACTGTACTTGCTGGGAACAGACGCGAGTGCTATTTGCACTGTGTATGGCATTTGGAGTGCAATAGTGACTCTTCTTACCAGAAAACAACTCTTGCACGTAGGACCAAAAACTGCCTGTGACTCAACTCCATTTAGTACTGGGAAACAAACGCGAGCTCACCTTACAAGAAATACACTCTGCTTTAGAGAAAAGAGCACTCTTCTACTCTACTGTGTTTCCTATAGGGCCAGAACAGTGAGCTTGCTCAGAACATAAGAACTGTGCTTCCTACACACACAGGCCATATCTAGTTCAACTCTGCTTAGGAAACTGACAAGAACAGTAGATCCTCTTCAGTCCAATACACTGTACTTGCTGGGAACAGACGCGAGTGCTATTTGCACTGTGTATGGCAATGAGAGCACAATAGTGACTTTCCTTACCAGAACACAACTCTTGCTCATAGGACCACAAACTGCATGTTATTCAACGCCATTTAGGACTGGGAAACAAATGCTAGCTCGGCTTAAAAGAAACACACTCTGCTTTTGAGAAAAGAGCACTCTTCTACTCTACTGTGTTTCCTATGGGGTCCGAACAGTGAGCTTGCTCAGAACAAAAGAACTGTGCTTCCTACACACACGGGCCATATCTAGTTCAACTCTGGTTAGAAAACTGACAAAAACACTATCTCCTCTTCTGTCCAATACACTGTACTTGCTGGGAACCGACGCGAGTGCTATTTGCACTGTGTATGGCAATGGGAGCGCAATAGTGACTCTTCTTACCAGAAAACAACTCTTGCTCCTAGGACCAGAAACTGCATGGGATTCAACTTCGTGTCTGACTGGGAAACAAACACTAGCTAGCCTTACAAGAAACACACTCTGCTTTTGAGAAAAGAGCACTCTTCTATTCTACTGTGTTTCCTATATGGCCAGAAGAGTGAGCTTGCTTAGAACAAAAGAACTGTGCTTCCTACACACACGGGCCATATCTAGTTCAACTCTGCTTAGGAAACTGACAAGAACAGTAGGTCCTCCTCAGTCCAATACACTGTACATGCTGGGAACAGACACCCGTGCTATTTGCCCTGTGTATGACAAAGGGAGCGTAATTGTGACACTTCTTACCAGAAAACAACTCTTGCTCGTAGGACCGGAAACTGCATGGGTTTCAACTCCATTTATGACTTGGAAACGAATGCTAGCTCGCCTTACAAGAAACACACTCTGCTTTTGAGAAAAGAGCACTCTTCTACTCCACTGTGTTTCCTATGGTGTCTGAACAGTGAGCTTGCTCAGAAAAAAAGAACTGTGCTTCCTACACACACGGGCCATATCTAGTTCAACTCCGCTTAGGAAACTGACAAGAACAGTATCTCCTCTTCAGTCCAATACACTGTACTTGCTGGGAGCAGACACGAGTGCTATTTGCACTGTGTATGGCAATGGGAGCGCAATAGTGACTCTTCTTACCAGAAAACAAGTTTTGCTTGTAGGACCAGAAACTGCATGGGATTCAACTTCGTTTCTGACTGGGAAACAAACACTAGCTAGCCTTACAAGAAACACACTCTGCTTTTGAGAAAAGAGCACTCTTCTACTCTACTGTGTTTCCTATAGGGCCAGAACAGTGAGCTTGCTCAGAACAAAAGAACTGTGCTTCCTACACACACGGGCCATATCTAGTTAAACTCTGCTTAGAAAACTGACAAGAACAGTAGCTCCTCTTCAGTCCAATATACTGTACTTGCTGGGAACAGACACGAGTGCTATTTGCACTGTGTATGGCAAGGGAACGCAATAGTGACTCTTCTTACCAGAAAACAACTCTTGCTTGCAGGACCAGAAACTGCGTGGGATTCAACTCCGTTTCTGACTGGGAAACAAACACTAGCTAGCCTTACAAGAAACACACTCTGCTTTTGAGAAAAGAGCACTCTTCTACTCTACTGTGTTTCCAATGAAGTCCGAACAGTGAGCTTGCTCAGAACAAAAGAACTGTGCTTACTACACACACGGGTCATATCTAGTTCAACTCTGCTTAGGAAACTGACAAGAACAGAAGCTCCTCTTCTTTCCAATACACTGTACTTCTTGGGAGCAGACACGAGCGCTATTTGTACTGTGTGTGGATAAGGGAGCACAATAGTGACTTTCCATACCAGAAAACAACTCTTGCTCGTAAGACCAAAAACTGCATGTGATTCAACTCCATTTAGGACTGGGAAACAAACCCTAGCTCACCTTACAAGAAACACACTCTGCTTTTGAGAAAAGAGCACGCTTCTACTCTACTGTGTTTCCTATAGGGCCAGAACAGTGAGCTTGCTCAGAACAAAAGAACTGTGCTTCCTACACACACGGCCATATCTAGTTCAATTCTCCTAGGAACCTGACAAGAACAGTAGATCCTCTTCAGTCCAATACACTGTACTTGCTGGGAACAGACAACAGTGCTATTTGTCATGTGTATGGCAATGGCAGCGCAATAGTGACTATTCTTACCATTAAACAACTCTTGCTCATAGGATTAGAAACTGCATGTGATTCCACTCCATTTAGGACTGGGAAACAAATGCTAGCTCGCATTACAAGAAACACACTCTGCTTTAGAGAAAAGAGCACTCTTCTACTCCACTGTGTTTCCTATGCGGTCCGAAGAGTGAGCTTGCTCAGAACAAAAGAACTGTGCTTCCTACACACACGGCCATATCTAGTTCAATTCTGCTTAGGAACCTGACAAGAACAGTAGATCCTCTTCAGTCCAATACACTGTACTTGCTGCGAACAGACGCCAGTGCTATTTGCACTGTGTATGGCATTTGGAGCGCAATAGTGACTCTTCTTACCAGAAAACAACTCTTGCTCGTAGGACCAAAAACTGCCTGTGACTCAACTCTATTTAGGACTGGGAAACAAATGCGAGCTCGCCTTACAAGAAATACACTCTACTTTAGAGAAAAGAGCACTCTTCAACTCTACTGTGTTTCCTATAGGGCCAGAACAGTGAGCTTGCTCAGAACAAAAGAACTGTGCTTCCTACACACACGGCCATATCTAGTTCAATTCTGGTAGGAACCTGACAAGAACAGTTGATCCGCTTCAGTCCAATACACTGTACTTGCTGGGAACAGACAACAGTGCTATTTGTCATGTGTATGGCAATGGCAGCGCAATAGTGACTATTCTTACCATTAAACAACTCTTGCTCGTAGGACCAGAAACTGCATGTGATTCAACTCCATTTAGGACTGGGAAACACACGCTAGCTCGGCTTACAAGAAACACACTCTGCTTTTGAGAAAAGAGCACTCTTCTATTCTACTGTGTTTCCTATGAGGTCGGAACAGTGAGCTTGCTCAGAACAAAAGAACTGTGCTTCCTACAAACACAGATAATATCTAGTTCAACTCTGCTTAGGAAACCAACAAGACCAGTAGCTCCTCTTCAGTCCAATACACTGTACTTACTGGGAACAGACGCGAGTGCTATTTGCACTGTGTATGGCAATGGGAGCACAATGTGACTTTCCATACCAGAAAACAACTCTTGTTCGTAGGACCAGAAACTGCATGTGATTCAACTCCATTTAGGACTGGGAAAGAAACCATAGCTCACCTTACAAGAAACACACTCTGCTTTAGAGAACAGAGCACTCATCTACTCTACTGTGTTTCCTCTAGGGCCAGAACAGTGAGCTTGCTCAGAACATAAGAACTGTGCATCCTACACACACGGGCCATATCTAGTTCAACTATGCTTAGGAAACTGACAAGAAAAGTAGCTCCTCTTCAGTCTGATACACTGTACTTGCTGGGAACAGACGCGAGTGCTATTTGCACTGCGTATGGCAATGGGAGCTCAATAGTGACTTTCCTTACCAGAAAACAACTCTTGCTTGTAGGATCAGAAACTGCATGTGATTCAACTCCATTGAGGACTGGGAAACAAACGCTAGCTCGCCTTACAAGAAAAACACTCTGCTTTTGAGACAAGAGCACTCTTCTACTCTACGGTGTTTCCTATGTGGTCCGAACAGTGAGCTTGCTCAGAACAAAAGAACTGTGCTTGCTACATACACGGCCATATCTAGTTCAATTCTGCTTAGGAACATGACAAGAACAGTAGATCCTCTTCAGTCCAATACACTGTACTTGCTGGGAACAGACAACAGTGCTATTTGTCCTGTGTATGGCAATGGCAGCGCAATAGTGGCTTTCCTTACCAGAAAACAACTCTTGCTCGTAGGACCAGAAACTGAATGTGATTCAACTCCATTTAGGACTGGGAAACAAACGCTAGCTCGCGTTATAAGAAACACACTCTGCTTTTGAGAAAAGAACACTCTTCTACTCTACTGTGTTTCCTATGGGGTCTGAACAGTGAGCTTGCTCAGAACAAAAGAACTGTGCTTCCTACACACACGGCCATGTCTAGTTCAATTCTGCTTAGGAACCTGACAAGAACAGTAGATCCTCTTCAGTCCAATACACTGTACTTGCTGGGAACAGACGCCAGTGCTATTTGTCCTGTGTATGGCAAAGGCAGCGCAATAGTGACTCTTCTTACCATAAAACAACTCTTGCTCCTAGGACCAGAAACTGCATGTGATTCAACTCCATTTAGGACTGGGAAACAAATGCTAGCTCGCTTTACAAGAAACACACTCTGCTTTAGAGAAAAGAGCACTCTTCTACTCTACTGTGTTTCCTAAAGGGCCAGAACAGTGAGCTTGCTCAGAACAAAAGAACTGTGCTTCATACACACGGGCCATATCTATTTCAACTCTGCTAAAGAAACTGACAAGAACAGTAGCTCCTATTTAGTCCAATACACTGTACTTGCTGGGAACAGACGCGAGTGCTATTTGCACTGTGTATGGCATTTGGAGTGCAATAGTGACTCTTCTTACCAGAAAACAACTCTTGCACGTAGGACCAAAAACTCCATGTGACTCAACTCCATTTAGGACTGGGAAACAAACGCGAGCTCACCTTACAAGAAATACACTCTGCTTTAGAGAAAGAGCACTCTTCTACTCTACTGTGTTTCCTATAGGGCCAGAACAGTGAGCTTGCTCAGAACATAAGAACTGTGCTTCCTACACACACGGGCCATATCTAGTTCAACTCTGCTTAGGAAACTGACAAGAACAGTAGATCCTCTTCAGTCCAATACACTGTACTTGCTGGGAACAGACACGAGTGCTATTTGCACTGTGTATGGCAATGAGAGCACAATAGTGACTTTCCTTACCAGAACACAACTCTTGCTCATAGGACAACAAACTGCATGTTATTCAACGCCATTTAGGACTGGGAAACAAATGCTAGCTCGGCTTAAAAGAAACACACTCTGCTTTTGAGAAAAGAGCACTCTTCTACTCTACTGTGTTTCCTATGGGGTCCGAACAGTGAGCTTGCTCAGAACAAAAGAACTGTGCTTCCTACACACACGGGCCATATCTACTTCAACACTGCTTAAAAAACTGACAAGAGCAGTAGCTTCTCTTCAGTCCAATACACTGTACTTGCTGGGAACAGACGCGAGTGCTATTTGCACTGTGTATGGCAATGGGAGCGCAATAGTGACTCTTCTTACCAGAAAACAAGTTTTGCTTGTAGGACCAGAAACTGCATGGGATTCAACTTCGTTTCTGACTGGGAAACAAACACTAGCTAGCCTTACAAGAAACACACTCTGCTTTTGAGAAAAGAGCACTCTTCTACTCTACTGTGTTTCCTTTAGGGCCAGAACAGTGAGCTTGCTCAGAACAATAGAATTGTGCTTCTTACACACACGTACCATATCTAGTTCAACTCTTCTTAGGAAACTGACAAGAACAGTAGCTCCTCTTCAGTCCAATACACTGTACGTGCTGGGAACAGACGCGAGTGCTATTTGCACTGTGTATGGCAAAGGGAGCACAATAGTGACTTTCCTTACCAGAAAACAACTCTTGCTCGTAGTACCAGAAACTGCATGTGATTCAAATCCATTTAGGACTGCGAAACAAACTCTAGCTCACCCTACAAGAAACACACTCTACTTTTGAGAAAAGAGCACTCTTCTACTCTACTGTGTTTCCTATACGGCCAGAACAGTGAGCTTGCTCAGAACAAAAGAACTGTGCTTCCTACACACACGGGCCATATCTAGTTCAACTCTGCTTAGAAAACTGACAAGAACAGTAGCTCCTCTTCAGTCCAATACACTGTACTTGCTGGGAACAGACGCGAGCGCTATTTGCACTGTGTATGGCAAGGGAACGCAATAGTGACTCTTCTTACCAGAAAACAACTCTTGCTTGCAGGACCAGAAACTGCGTGGGATTCAACTCCGTTTCTGACTGGGAAACAAACACTAGCTAGCCTTACAAGAAACACACTCTGCTTTTGAGAAAAGAGCACTCTTCTACTCTACTGTGTTTTCAATGGAGTCCGAACAGTGAGCTTGCTCAGAACAAAAGAACTGTGCTTACTACACACACGGGTCATACCTAGTTCAACTCTACTTAGGAAAATGACAAGAACAGAAGCTCCTCTTCTTTCCAATACACTGTACTTGCTGGGAGCAGACGCGAGCGCTATTTGTACTGTGTGTGGATAAGGGAGCACAATAGTGACTTTCCATACCAGAAAACAACTCTTGCTCGTAAGACCAAAAACTGCATGTGATTCAACTCCATTTCGGACTGGGAAACAAACCCTAGCTCACCTTACAAGAAACACACTCTGCTTTTGAGAAAAGAGCACGCTTCTACTTTACTGTGTTTCCTATAGGGCCAGAACAGTGAGCTTGCTCAGAACAAAAGAACTGTGCTTCCTAAACACACGGGCCATATCTAGTTCAACTCTGCTCAGGAAACTGACAAGAACAGTAGACCCTCTTCAGTCCAATACACTGTACTTGCTGGGAACAGACGCCAGTGCTATTTGCACTGTGTATGGCAATTGGACCACAATAGTGACTCGTCTTACCAGAAAACAACTCTTGCTCATAGGACAAAAAACTGCATGTGACTCAACTCCACTTAGGACTGGGAAACAAACTCTAGCTCGCTTTACAAGAAACACACTCTGCTTTTGAGAAAAGAGCACCCTTCTACTCTACTGTGTTTCCTATAGGGCCAAAACAGTGAGCTTGCTCAGAAAAAAAGAACTGTGCTTCCTACACACATGGTCCATATCTAGTTCAACTCTGCTTAGGAAACTGAGAAGAACAGTAGCTCCTCTTAGTCCAATACACTGTACTTGCTGGGAACAGACGGGAGGGCTATTTGCACTGTGTATGGCAATGAGAGCGCAATAGTGACTTTCGTTACCAGAAAACAACTCTTGCTCGTAGGACCAGAAACTGCATGTGATTCCACTCCATTTAGGAATGGAAAACAAACGCTAGCTCGCCTTACAAGAAACACACTCTGCTTTTGAGAAAAAAGCACTCTTCTACTCTACTGTGTTCCCTATGGGGTCCGAACATTGAGCTTGCTCAGAACAAAAAAACTGTGCTTCCTACACACACTGCCATATCTAGTTCAAGTCTGCTTAGGAACCTGACAAGAACAGTAGATCTTCTTCAGTCCAATACACTGTAATTGCTGCGAACAGACGCCAGTGCTATTTGTCCTGTGTATGGCAATGGAAGCGCAATAGTGAGTCTTCTTACCAGAAAACAACTCTTGCTAGTAGTACGAAAAACTGCATGGGATTCAACTCCATTTAGGACTGCGAAACAAACGCTAGCTCGCCTTACAAGAAACACACTCTGCTTTAGAGAAAAGAGCACTCTTCTACTCTACTGTATTTCCTATGGGTTCCAAACAGTGAGCTTGCTCAGAACAAAGAACTGTGCTTCCTACACACACGGATCATATCTGGTTCAACTCTGCTTAGGAAACTGACAAGAACAGTAGCTCCTATTCAGTCCAATACACTGTACTTGCTGGGAACAGACGCGAGTGCTATTTGCACTGTGTATGGCATTTGGAGCGCAATAGTGACTCTTCTTACCATAAAACAATTCTTGCTCGTAGGACCAAAAACTGCCTGTGACTCAATTCTATTTAGGACTGGGAAACAAATGCGAGCTCGCCTTACAAGAAATACACTCTACTTTAGAGAAAAGAGCACTCTTCAACTCTACTGTGTTTCCTATAGGGCCAGAACAGTGAGCTTGCTCAGAATATAATAACTGTGCTTCCTACACACACAGGCCATATCTATTTCAACTCTGCTTAGGAACCTGACAAGAACAGTAGATCCTCTTCAGTCCAATACACTGTACTTGCTGGGAACAGACGCGAGTGTTATTTGCACTGTGTATGGCAATGAGAGCGAAAAAGTGACTTTCCTTACCAGAAAACAACTCTGGCTCGTAGGACCAGAAACTGAATGTATTCATCTCCATTTAGGACTGGGAAACAAACGCTAGCTTGCCTTACAAAAAACACACACTGCTTTTGAGAAAAGAGCACTGTTCTACTCTACTGTGTTTCCTATGGGGTCCGAACATTGAGCTTGCTCAGAACAAAAGAACTGTGCTTCCTACACACACGGACCATATGTAGTTCAACTCTGCTTAGGAAACTGACAAGAACAGTAGCTCCTATTCAGTCCAATACACTGTACTTGCTGGGAAAAGACGCGAGTGCTATTTGCCCTGTGTATGGCAATGGGAGCGCAATAGTGACTTTCCTTACCAGAAAACAACTCTAGTTCGTAGGACCAGAAACTGCATGTGATTCCACTCCATTTAGGACTGGGAAACAAACGCTAGCTCGCGTTATAAGAAACACGCTCTGCTTTTGAGAAAAGAACACTCTTCTACTCTACTGTGTTTCCTATGAGGTCTGAACAGTGAGCTTGCTCAGAACAAAAGAACTGTGCTTCCTACACA
>NW_026737670.1:0-35000 GCF_949786415.1 Peromyscus eremicus | reverse complement strand
ACACTGTACTTGCTGGGAACATACGCGAGTGCTATTTGCACTGTGTACAGCAATGGGAGCGCAATAGTGACTCTTCTTAACAGAAAACAACTCTTGCTCATAGGACCAGAAACTGCATGTCATTCAACTCCGTTTAGGACTGGGAAACAAACGCTAGCTTGCCTTACAAGAATCACACTCTGCTTTTGAGAAAAGAGCACTCTTCTAGTCGACAATGTTTCCTATAGTGCCAGAACAATGAGCTTGCTCAGAACAAAAGAACTGTGCTTCCTAAACACACGGCCATATCTAGTTCAATTCTGTTTAGTAAACTGACAGGAAAAGTAGATCCTCTTCAGGCAATACACTGTACATGCTGGGAATAGAGGCCAGTGCTATTTGCACTGTGTACAGCAATGGCAGCGCAATAGTGACTCTTCTTACCAGAAAACAACTCTTGCTAGTAGGACCAGAAACTGCGTGTGATTCAACTCCATTTAGGACTGGGAAACAAAAGCTATCTCGCCTTACCAGAAACACACTCTGCTTTTGAGAAAAGAGCACTCTTCTACTCTACTGTGTTTCCTATAGGGCCAGAACAGTGAGCTTGCTCAGAACAAAAGAAATGTGCTTCATACACACAAGGGCCATATCTAGTTAAACTCTGCTTAGGAACCTGACAAGAACAGTAGATCCTCTTCAGTCCAATACACTGTACCTGCTGGGAACAAATGCCAATGCTATTTGACCTGTGTATGACAATGGGAGCGCAATAGTGACTCTTCTTACCAGAAAAAAATTCTTGCTCGTAGGACCCAAAACTGCATGTGATTCAACTCCATTTAGGACTGGGAAACAGACGCTAGCCTCGCCTTACAAGAAACACAATCTGCTTTTGAGAAAAGAGCACTCTTCTACTCTGCTGTTTTCCTATAGGGCCAGTACAGTGAGCTTGCTCAGAACAAAAGAACTGTGCATCCTACACACACGAGCCATATCTAGTTCAATTCTGCTTAGGAAACTGACAAGAACAGTAGATCCACTTCAGTCCAATAAACTGTACTTTCTTGGAACAAACGCCAGTGCTATTTGCACTGTGAATGACAATGGGAGCACAATAGTGACTTTTCTTACCAGAAAACAACTCTTGCTCGTAGGACCAGAAACTGCATGGGATTCAACTCCATTTAGGACTGGGAAACAATCGCTAGCTCGCCTTACAAGAAACACACTCTGCTTTTGAGAAAAGAGCACTCTTCTACTCTACTGTGTTTTCTATAGCGCCAGGACAGTTAGCTTGCTCAGAATAAAAGAACTGTGCTTCTTACACACACGGCCCTATCTAGTTCAATTCTGCTCATTAAACTGAGAAGAACATTAGATCCTCTTCAGTCCAATACACTGTACATGCTGGGAACAGACGCCAGGGCTATTCGCACTGTGTAAGACAAAGGGAGCACAATAGTAACTCTTCTTACCAGAAAACAACTCTTGCTCGTAGGACCAGAGACTGCATGTGATTCAACTCCATTTAGGACTGGGAAACAAACGCTAGCTCGCCTTACAAGAAACACACTCTGCTTTTGAGAAAAGAGCACTCTTCAACTCTACTGTGTTTCCTATAGGGCCAGAACAGTGAGCTTGCTCAGAACAAAAGAACTGTGCTTCCTGCACACAGGGGCCATATCTAGTTCAACTCTGCTTAGGAACCTGACAAGAACAGTAGATCCTCTTCAGTCCAATACACTGTACATGCTGGGAACAGATGCCTGTGCTATTTGCCCTGTGTATGACAGTGGGAGCGCAATAGTGACTCTTCTTACCAGAAAAAACTCTTGCTCGTAGGACCAGAAACTGCATGTGATTCAACTCCACTTAGGATTGGGAAACACATGCTAGCTCGTCTTACAAGAAACACACTCTGCTTTTGAGAAAAGAGCACTCTTTTACTCTACTGTGTCTCCTGTAGGGCCAGAACAGTGAGCTTGCTCAGAACAAAAGATCTGTGCTTCCTAGACACACGGGCCATATGTAGTTCAACTCTGCTTAGGTAACTGACGAGAACAGTAGCTCCTCTTCAGTCCAATACACTGTACTTGCTGGGAACAGACGCGAGTGCTATTTGCACTGTGTACAGTAATAGGAGCACAATAGTGACATTTCTTACCAGAAAACAACTTTTGCTCTTAGGACCAGAAACTGCATGTGATTCAACTCCACTTAGGATTGGGAAACACATGCTAGCTCGCCTTACAAGAAACACACTCTGCTTTTGAGAAAAGAGAACTCTTCTTCTCTACTATGTGTCCTATGGGGTCCGAAGAGTGAGCTTGCTCAGAACAAAAGAACTGTGCTTCCTACGCACACGGGCCATATCTAGTTCAACTCTGCTTAGGAAACTGACAAAAACAGTAGCTCCTCTTCAGTCCAATACACTGTACTTGCTGGGAACAGACGCGAGTGCTATTTGCACTGTGTATGTCAACGGGAGCGCAATAGTGACTTTCCTTACCAGAAAACAACTCCTGCTTGTAGGACCAAAAACTGCATGTGATTCAACTCCATTTAGGACTGGGAAACAAACGCTGGCTCGCCTTACAAGAAACAGACTCTGCTTTTGAGAAAAGAGCACTCTTCTACTCTACTGTGTTTCCTATAGGGCAAGTACAGTGAGCTTGCTCAGAACAAAAGAACTGTGCTTCCTACACAAATGGCCATATCCAGTTCAATTCTGCTTAGGAAACTGACAAGAACAGTAGCTCCTCTTCAGTCCAATACACTGTACTTTCTGGGAACAGATGCGAGTGCTATTTGCACTGTGTTTGGCAATGGGAGCGCAATAGTGACTTTCCTTACCAGAAAACAACTCTTGCTAGTAGGACCAGAAACTGCGTGTGATTCAACTCCATTTAGGACTGGGAAACAAAAGCTATCTCGCCTTACCAGAAACACACTCTGCTTTTGAGAAAAGAGCACTCTTCTACTCTACTGTGTTTCCTATAGGGCCAGAACAGTGAGCTTGCTCAGAACAAAAGAAATGTGCTTCATACACACACGGGCCATATCTAGTTCAACTCTGCTTAGGAACCTGACAAGAACAGTAGATCCTCTTCAGTCCAATACACTGTACCTGCTGGGAACAAATGCCAATGCTATTTGACCTGTGTATGACAATGGGAGCGCAATAGTGACTCTTCTTACCAGAAAAAAATTCTTGCTCATAGGACCCAAAACTGCATGTGATTCAACTCCATTTAGGACTGGGAAACAGACGCTAGCCTCGCCTTACAAGAAACACAATCTGCTTTTGAGAAAAGAGCACTCTTCTACTCTGCTGTTTTCCTATAGGGCCAGTTCAGTGAGCTTGCTCAGAACAAAAGAACTGTGCATCCTACACACACGAGCCATATCTAGTTCAATTCTGCTTAGGAAACTGACAAGAACAGTAGATCCACTTCAGTCTAATACACTCTACTTTCTTGGAACAAACGCCAGTGCTATTTGCACTGTGAATGACAATGGGAGCACAATAGTGACTTTTCTTACCAGAAAACAACTCTTGCTCGTAGGACCAGAAACTGCATGGGATTCAACTCCATTTAGGACTGGGAAACAATCGCTAGCTCGCCTTACAAGAAACACACTCTGCTTTTGAGAAAAGAGCACTCATCTACTCTACTGTGTTTCCTATAGCGCCAGGACAGTTAGCTTGCTCAGAATAAAAGAACTGTGCTTCTTACACACACGGCCCTATCTAGTTCAATTCTGCTCATTAAACTGAGAAGAACATTAGATCCTCTTCAGTCCAATACACTGTACATGCTGGGAACAGACGCCAGGGCTATTCGCACTGTGTAAGACAAAGGGAGCACAATAGTAACTCTTCTTACCAGAAAACAACTCTTGCTCGTAGGACCAGAAACTGCATGTGATTCAACTCCATTTAGGACTGGGAATCAAACGCTAGCTCGCCTTACAAGAAACACACTCTGCTTTTGAGAAAAGAGCACTCTTCAACTCTACTGTGTTTCCTATAGGGCCAGAACAGTGAGCTTGCTCAGAACAAAAGAACTGTGCCTCCTGCACACACGGGCCATATCTAGTTCAACTCTGCTTAGGAACCTGACAAGAACAGTAGATCCTCTTCAGTCCAATACACTGTACATGCTGGAAACAGATGCCTGTGCTATTTGCCCTGTGTATGACAGTGGGAGCGCAATAGTGACTCTTCTTACCAGAAAAAACTCTTGCTCGTAGGACCAGAAACTGCATGTGATTCAACTCCACTTAGGATTGGGAAACACATGCTAGCTCGTCTTACAAGAAACACACTCTGCTTTTGAGAAAAGAGCACTCTTTTACTCTACTGTGTCTCCTGTAGGGCCAGAACAGTGAGCTTGCTCAGAACAAAAGATCTGTGCTTCCTAGACACACGGGCCATATTTAGTTCAACTCTGCTTAGGTAACTGACGAGAACAGTAGCTCCTCTTCAGTCCAATACACTGTACTTGCTGGGAACAGACGCGAGTGCTATTTGCACTGTGTACAGTAATAGGAGCACAATAGTGACATTTCTTACCAGAAAACAACTTTTGCTCTTAGGACCAGAAACTGCATGTGATTCAACTCCACTTAGGACTGGGAAACAAACGCTAGCTCGCCTTACAAGAAACACCCTCGCTTTTGAGTATAGGGAACACTTCTACTCTACTGTGTTTCCTATGGGGTCCGAACAGTGAGCTTGCTCAGAACAAAAGAACTGTGCTTCCTGCACACACGGGCCATATCTAGTTCAACTCTGCTTAGGAAACTGACAAGAACAGTAGCTCCTTTTCAGTCCAATACACTGTACTTGCTGGGAACAGACGCGAGTGCTTTTTGCACTGCGTATGTCAATGGGAGCGCAATAGTGACTTTCCTTACCAGAAAACAACTCTTGTTCATAGGACCAAAAACTGCATGTGATTCAACTCCATTTAGGACTGGGAAACAAACGCTAGCTCGCTTTACAATAAACACACTCTGCTTTTGAGAAAAGAGCACTCTTCTACTCTACTGTGTTTCCTATAGGGTCCGAAGAGTGAGCTTACTCAGAACAAAAGAACTGTGCTTCCCACACAAACGGGCATATCCAGTTCAATTCTGCTTAGGAAACTGACAAGAACAGTAGCTCCTCTTCAGTCCAATACACTATACTTGCTGGGAACAGATGCTAGTGCTATTTGCACTGTGTATGGCAATGGGAGCGCAATAGTGACTTTCCTTACCAGAAAACAACTCTTGCGTGTAGGACCAAAAACTGCATGTGATTCAACTCCATTTATGACTGGGAAACAAACGCGAGCTCGCCTTACAAGAAACACACTCTGCTTTAGAGAAAAGAGCACTCTTCTACTCTACTGTGTTTCCTATAGGGCCAGAACAGTGAGCTTGATCAGAACAAAAGAACTGTGCTTCCTACACACACGGCCATATCTAGTTCAATTCTGCTTAGGAACCTGACAAGAACAGTAGATCCTCTTCAGTCCAATACACTGTACATGATGGGAACAGACGCCAGTGCTATTTGCCCTGTGTATTTCAATGGGAGTAAAATAGTGACTCTTCTTACCAGAAAACAACTCTTGCTCGTAGGACCAGAAACTGCATGAGATTCAACTCCATTTAGGACTGGGAAACAAACCCTAGCTCGCCTTACAAGAAACACACTCTGCTTTTGAGAAAAGAGCACTCTTCTACTCTACTGTGTTTCCAATGGGGTCCAAACCTTGAGCTTGCTCAGAACAAAAGAACTGTGCTTCCTACACACACGGGCCATATCTCGTTCAACTCTCCTTAGGAAACTGACAAGAACAGTAGCTCCTCTTCAGTCCGATACACTGTACTTGCTGGGAACAGACGCGAGTGCTATTTGCACTGTGTATGGCACTGGGAGCGCAATAGTGATTTCCTTACCAGAAAACAACTCTTGCTCGTAGGACCAGAAACTGCATGTGATTCAACTCAATTTAGGACTGGGAAACAAACGCTAGCTCGCCTTACAAGAAACACACTCTGCTTTTGAGAAAAGAGCACTCTTCTACTCTACTGTGTTTCCTATAGGGCCAGAACAGTGAGCTTGCTGAGAACAAAGAACTGTGCTTCCTACACACACGGACCATATCTAGTTCAACTCTGCTTAGGAAACTGACAAGAACAGTAGCTCCTATTCTGTCCAGTACACTGTACTTGCTGGGAACAAACGCGCGTGCTATTTGCAATGTGTATGGCAATTGGAGCGCAATAGTGACTCTTCTTACCAGAAAACAACTCTTGCTCATAGGAGCAAAAACTGCATGGCATTCAACTCCATTTCTGAGTGGGAAACAAACGCTAGCTCGCCTTACAAGAAACACACTCTGCTTTTGAGAAAAGAGCACTCTTCTACTCTACTGTGTTTCCTATGGGGTCCAAAGAGTGAGCTTGCTCAGAACAAAACAACTGTGTTTCCTACACACACGGACCATATCTAGTAAAACTCTGCTTTGGAACCTGACAAGAACAGTAGCTCCTCTTCAGTCCAATACACTGTACTTGCTGGGAACAGAAGCGAGTGCTATTTGCACTGTGTATGGCAATTAGAGCACAATAGTGACTCGTCTTACAAGAAAACAATTCTTGCTCGTAGAACCAAAAACTGCATGTGACTCAACTCCATTTAGGACTGGGAAACAAACGCTAGCTCGCCTTACAAGAAACACACTCTGCTTTAGAGAACAGAGCACTTTTCTACTCTACTGTGTTTCCTACAGGGCCAGAACAGTGAGCTTGCTCAGAACAAAAGAACTGTGCTTCCTACACACACCGACCATATCTAGTTCAACTCTGCTTAGGAAACTGTCAAGAACAGTACCTCCTCTTCAGTCCAATACACTGTACTTGCTGGGAACAGACGCGAGTGCTATTTGTCCTGTGTATGGCAATGGCAGCACAATAGTGACTATTCTTACCATAAAACAACTCTTGCTCGTAGGACCAGAAACTGCATGTGATTCAACTCCATTTAGGACTGGGAAACAAACGCTAGCTCGCCTTACAACAAACACAATCTGCTTTTGAGAAAAGAGCACTCTTCTACTCTACTGTGTTTCCGATGGGGTCCGAACAGTGAGCTTGCTCAGAACAAAAGAACGGTGCTTCCTACACACACGGCCATATCTAGTTCAATTTTGCTTATAAACCTGACAAGAACAGTAGATATTCTTCAGTCAAATACACTGTACTGCTGGGAAAAGACAACAGTGCTATTTTTCCTGTGTATGGCAATGGCAGCACAATAGTGTCTCTTCTTACCAGAAAACAACTCTTGCTCGTATGAGCAGAAACTGCATGGGATTCAACTCCATTTAGGACTGGGAAACAAACGCTAGCTCGCCTTACAAGAAACACACTCTGCTTTTGAGAAAAGAGCACTGTTCTACTCTACTGTGTTTCCTATAGGGCCAGAACAGTGAGCTTGCTGAGAACAAAAGAACTGTGCTTCCTACACACACGGACCATCACTAGTTCAACTATGCTTTGGAAACTGAAAACAACAGTAGCTCCTATTCAGTCCAATACAATGTACTTGCTGGGAACAGACGCGAGTGCTATTTGCACTGTGTATGTCAATTGGAGCGCAATAGTGTCTCTCCTTACCAGAAAACAACTCTTGCTCATAGGACCAAAAACTGCATGTGACTAAACTCAATTTAGGACTGGGAAACAAACGCTAGCTCGCCTTACAAGAAACACACTCTGCTTTTGAGAAAAGAGCACTCTTCTACTCTACTGTGTTTCCTATAGGGCCAGAACAGTGAGCTTGCTGAGAACAAAGAACTGTGCTTCCTACACACACGGACCATATCTAGTTCAACTCTGCTTAGGAAACTGACAAGAACAGTAGCTCCTATTCTGTCCAGTACACTGTACTTGCTGGGAACAAACGCCAGTGCTATTTGCAATGTGTATGGCAATTGGAGCGCAATAGTGACTCTTCTTACCAGAAAACAACTCTTGCTCGTAGGAGCAAAAACTGCATGGCATTCAACTCCATTTCTGACTGGGAAACAAACGCTAGCTCGCCTTACAAGAAACACACTCTGCTTTTGAGAAAAGAGCACTCTTCTACTCTACTGTGTTTCCTATAGGGCCAAAACAGTGAGCTTGCTCAGAACAAAAGAACTGTGCTTCCTACACACACGGTCATATCTAGTCCAATTCTGCTTAGCAAACTGACAAAAATAATAGATCCTCTTCAGTCCAATACACTGTACTTGCTGGGAAGAGACGCGAGTGCTATTTGCCCTGTGTATAACAATGGGAGCGCAATAGTGACTCTTCTTACCAGAAAATACTCTTGATCGTAGGACCAAAAACTGCATGTGATTCAACTCCACTTAGGACTGGGAAACAAATGCTATCTCGCCTTACAAGAAACACACTCTGCTTTTGAGAAATGAGCTCTCTTTTACTCTACTGTGTTTCCTATAGGGCCAGAACAGTGAGCTTGCTCAGAACAAAAGAACTGTGCTTCCTACACACATGGGCCATATCTAGTTAAACTCTGCTTAGGAAACTGAAGAGAACAGTAGCTCCTCTTCAGTCCAATACACTGTACTTGCTGGGAACAAATGCCAGTGCTATTTGCACTGTGTATGACAATGGGAGCGCAATAGTGACTCTTCTTACCACAAAACAACTCTTGCTCCTAGGACCAGAAACTGCATGGGATTCAACTCCATTTAGGACTGGGAAATAAAAAACTAGCTCGCCTTACAAGAAACACACTCTCCTTTTGAGAAAAGAGCACTCTTCTTCTCTACTATGAGTCCTATTGGGTCCGAACAGTGAGCTTGCTCAGAACAAAAGAACTGTGCTTCCTACGCACACGAGCCATATCTAGTTCAACTCTGCTTAGGAAACTGACAAAAACAGTAGCTCCTCTTCAGTCCAATACACTGTACTTGCTGGGAACAGACGCGAGTGCTATTTGCACTGTGTATGTCAACAGGAGCGCAATAGTGACTTTCCTTACCAGAAAACAACTCTTGCTCGTAGGACCAAAAACTGCATGTGATTCAACTCCATTTAGGACTGGGAAACAAACGCTGGCTCGCCTTACAAGAAACACACTCTGCTTTTGAGAAAAGAGCACTCTTCTACTCTACTGTGCTTCCTATAGGGCCAGTAGAGTGAGCTTGCTCAGAACAAAAGAACTGTGCTTCCTACACAAATGGCCATATCCAGTTCAATTCTGCTTAGGAAAATGACAAGAACAGTAGCTCCTCTTCAGTCCAATACACTGTACTTGCTGGGAACAGATGCGAGTGCTATTTGCACTGTGTTTGGCAATGGGAGCGCAATAGTGACTTTCCCTACCAGAAAACAAATCTTGAGCGTAGGATCAATAACTGCATGTGATTCAACTCCATTGAGGACTGGGAAACAAACACCAGCTCGCCTTACAAGAAACATACTCTGCTTTTTAGAAAAGAGCACTCTTCTACTCTACTGTGTTTCCTATAGGGCCAGAACAGTGAGCATGCTCAGAACCAAAGAACTGTGCTTCCTGAACACACGGGCCATATCTAGTTCAACTCTGCTTAGGAAACTGACAAGAACAGTAGCTCCTCCTCAGTCCAATACACTATACTTGCTGGGAACAGACGCGAGTGCTATTTGCACTGTGTACGGCATTGGGAGCACAATAGTGACTCTTTTTACCAGAAAACAACTCTTGCGTGTAGGACCAAAAACTGTATGTGATTCAACTCCATTTAGGACTGGGAAACAAACGCTAGCTCGCCTTACAAGAAACACACTCTGCTTTTGAGAAAAGAGCACTCTTCTACTCTACTGTGTTTCCTATAGGGCCAGAATAGTGAGATTGCTCAGAAGAAAAGAACTGTGCTTCCTACACACATGGGCCATATCTAGTTCAACTCTGCTTAGGAAACTGACAAGTACAGTAGCTCCTCTTTAGTCCAATACACTGTACTTGCTGGGAACATAAGTGAGTGCTATTTGCACTGTGTACAGCAATGGGAGCGCAATAGTGACTCTTCTTACCAGAAAACAACTCTTGCTCATAGGACCAGAAACTGCATGTCATTCAAATTCATTTAGAACTGGGAAACAAAAGCTAGCTCGCCTTACAAGAAACACACTCTGCTTTTGAGAAAAGAGCACTCTTCTACTCTACTGTGTTTCCTATGGGGTCCGAACAGTGAGCTTGTTCAAAACAAAAGAACTGTGCTTCCTATACACACGGGCCATATCTAGTTGAACTCTGCTTAGGAAACTGACAAGAACAGTAGCTCCTCATCAGTCCAATACACTGTACTTGATTGGAATAGACGCAAGTGCTATTTGTACTGTGTATGGCAATGGGAGCGCAATAGTGACTCTTCTTATGAAAAAATAACTCTACTCGTATGACAAGAAACTGCATGTGATTCAAATCCATTTAGGACTGGGAAACAAACGCTAGCTCGCCTCACAAGAAACACACTCTGCTTTTGAGAAAAGAGCACTCTTCTACTCTACTGTGTTTCCTATAGGGCCAGTACAGTAAGCTTGCTCAGAACAAAAGAACTGTGCTTCCTACACACACGGGCCCTATCTAGTTCAACTCTGCTTAGGAAACTGACAAGAACAGTAGCTCCTCTTCAGTCCAATACACTGTACTTGCTGGGCACAGACTCGAGTGCTATTTGCACTGTGTACGGAATTGGGAACGCAATAGTGACTCTTTTTACCAGAAAACAACTCTTGCTCATAGGAACAGAAACTGCATGTGATTCAACTCCATTCAGGACTGGGAAACAAATGCTATCTCTCCTTACAAGAACCACACTCTGCTTTTGAGAAAAGAGCACTCTTGTACTCTACTGTGTTTCTTATAGGGCCAGAACAGTGAGCTTGCTCAGAACAAAAGAACTGTGCTTCCTACAAACACGGGCCATATCTAGTTCAACTCTGCTTAGGAAACTGACGAGAACAGTAGATCCTCTTCAGTCCAATACACTGTACTTGCTGAAAACAGACGCCAGTGCTATTTGCACTGTGTATGACAATGGGAGCACAATAGTGACTTTTCTTACCAGAAAACCACTCTTGCTCGTAGGACCAGAATCTGCATGGGATTCAACTCCATTTAGGACTGGGAAACAATTGCTAGCTCGCCTTACAAGAAAGACACTCTGCTTTTGAGAAAAGAGCACTCTTCTACTCTACTGTGTTTTATATAGCGCCAGGACAGTTAGCTTGCTCAGAACAAAAGAACTGTGCTTCCTACACACACGGCCCTATCTAGTTCAATTCGGCTTAGTAAACTGAGAAGAACTGTAGATCCTCTTCAGTCCAATACACTGTACATGCTGGGAACAGACGCCAGTGCTATTTGTACTGTGTACGACAAAGGGAACGCAATAGTATCTCTTCTTACCAGAATACAACTCTTGATCGTAGGACCAGAAACTGCATGTGATTCAACTCCATTTAAAACTGGGAAACACATGCTAGCTTGCCTTACGAGAATCACACTCTGCTTTTGAGAAAAGAGCACTCTTTTACTCTCCTGTGTCTCCTATAGGGCCAGAACAGTGAGCTTGCTCAGAACAAAAGATCTGTGCTTCCTACACACACGGGCCATATCTAGTTCAACTCTGCTTATGAAACTGACGAAAACAGTAGCTCCTCTTCACTCCAATGCACTGTACTTGCTGAGAACAGACGCGAGTGCTATTTGCACTGTGTACAGTAATAGGAGCACAATAGTGACTTTTCTTACCAGAAAACAACTTTTGCTCTTAGTACCAGAAACTGCATGTGATTCAACTCCACTTACGACTGGGAAACAAACGCTAGCTCGCCTTACAAGAAACACGCTCTGCTCTTGAGAATAGGGCACACTTCTACTCTACTGTGTTTCCTATGGGGTCCGAACAGTGAGCTTGCTCAGAACAAAAGAACTGTGCTTCCTACACACACGGGCCATATCTAGTTCAATTCTGCTTAGGAAACTAACAAGAACAGTAGCTCCTCTTCAGTCCAATACACTGTACTTGTTGGGAACAGACGCGAGTGCTATTTGCACTGTGTATGTCAATGGGAGCGCAATAGTGACTTTCCTTACAAGAAAACCACTCTTGTTCATAGCACCAAAAACTGCATGTGATTCAACTCCATTTAGGACTGGGAAACAAACACTAGCTCGCCTTACAAGAAACACACTCTGCTTTTGAGAAAAGACCACTCTTCTACTCTACTGTGTTTCCTATAGGGCCAGTACAGTGAGCTTGCTCAGAACAAAAGAACTGTGCTTCCTACACAAATGGACATATCCAGTTCAATTCTGCTTAGGAAACTGACAAGAACAGTAGCTCCTCTTCAGTCCAATACACTATACTTGCTGGGAACAGATGCGAGTGCTCTTTGCACTGTGTATGGCAATGGGAGCGCAATAGTGACTTTCCTTACCAGAAAACAACTCTTGCTCGTAGGACCAAAAACTGTATGTGATTCAACTCCATTTAGGACTGGGAAACAAACGCTAGCTCGCCTTACAAGAAACAGACTCTGCTTTTGAGAAAAGAGCACTCTTCTACTCTACTGTGTTTCCTATAGGGCCAGAACAGTGAGCTTGCTCAGAACAAAAGATCTGTGCTCCCTACACACACGGGCCATATCTAGTTCAACTCTGCTTATGAAACTGATGAGAACAGTAGCTCCTCTTCACTCCAATGCACTGTACTTGCTGAGAACAGACGCGAGTGCTATTTGCACTGTGTACAGTAATAGGAGCACAATAGTGATTTTTCTTACCAGAAAACAACTTTTGCTCTTAGTACCAGAAACTGCATGTGATTCAACTCCACTTAGGACTGGGAAACAAACGCTAGCTCGCCTTACAAGAAACACGCTCTGCTCTTGAGAATAGGGCACACTTCTACTCTACTGTGTTTCCTATGGGGTCTGAACAGTGAGCTTGCTCAGAACAAAAGAACTGTGCTTCCTACACACACGGGCCATATCTAGTTCAATTCTGCTTATGAAACTGACAAGAACAGTAGCTCCTCTTCAGTCCCATACACTGTACTTGTTGGGAACAGACACGAGGGCTATTTGCACTGTGTATGTCAATGGGAGCGCAATAGTGACTTTCCTTACAAGAAAACTACTCTTGTTCATAGCACCAAAAACTGCATGTGATTCAACTCCATTTAGGACTGGGAAACAAACACTAGCTCGCCTTACAAGAAACACACTCTGCTTTTGAGAAAAGACCACTCTTCTACTCTACTGTGTTTCCTATAGGGCCAGTACAGTGAGCTTGCTCAGAACAAAAGAACTGTGCTTCCTACACAAATGGCCATATCCAGTTCAATTCTGCTTAGGAAACTGACAAGAACAGTAGCTCCTCTTCAGTCCAATACACTATACATGCTGGGAACAGATGCGAGTGCTCTTTGCACTGTGTATGGCAATGGGAGCGCAATAGTGACTTTCCTTACCAGAAAACAACTCTTGCGTGTAGGACCAAAAACTGTATGTGATTCAACTCCATTTAGGACTGGGAAACAAACGCTAGCTCGCCTTACAAGAAACAGACTCTGCTTTTGAGAAAAGAGCACTCTTCTACTCTACTGTGTTTCCTATAGGGCCAGAACAGTGAGATTGCTCAGAAGAAAAGAATTGTGCTTCCTACAAACACGGGCCATATCTAGTTCAACTCTGCTTAGGAAACTGACAAGAAGAGTAGCTCCTCTTCAGTCCAATACACTGTACTTGCTGGGAACATACGCGAGTGCTATTTGCACTGTGTACAGCAATGGGAGCGCAATAGTGACTCTTCTTACCAGAAAACAACTCTTGCTCATAGGACCAGAAACTGCATGTCATTCAACTCCGTTTAGGACTGGGAAATAAACGCTAGCTCGCCTTACAAGAAACACACTCTGCTTTTGAGGAAAGAGCACTCTTCTAGTCTACTGTGTTTCCTATAGCGCCAGAACAGTGAGCTTGCTCAGAACAAAAGAACTGTGCTTTTTAAACACACGGCCATATCTAGTTCAATTCTGTTTAGTAAACTGACAAGAACAGTAGATCCTCTTCAGTCCAATACACTGTACATGCTGGGAACAGACGCCAGTGCTATTTGCACAGTGTACAGCAATGGGAGCGCAATAGTGACTCTTCTTACCAGAAAATAACTCTTGCTCGTACGACCAGAAACTGCATGTGATTCAACTCCATTTAGGACTTGGAAACAAACACTAGCTCGTCTTACAAGAAACACACTCTGCTTCTGAGAAAAGAGCACTCTTCTACTCTACTGTGTTTCCTATAGGGCCAGAACAGAGAGCTTGCTCAGAACAAAAGAACTGTGCTTCCTGCACACACGGGCCATATCTAGTTCAACTCTGCTTAGGAAACTGACAAGAACAGTAGCTCCTCTTCAGTCCAATACACTGTACTTGCTGGGAACAGACACAAGTGCTATTTGCACTGTGTACGGAATTGGGAGCACAATAGTGACTCTTTTTACCAGAAAACAACTCTTGCTGGTAGGACCAGAAACTGCATGTGATTCAACTCCATTTAGGACTGGGAAACAAATGCTATTTCGCCTTACAAGAAACACTCTCTGCTTTTGAGAAAAGAGCACTCTTGTACTCTACTGTGTTTCCTATAGGGCCAGAACAGTGAGCTTGCTCAGAACAAAAGAACTGTGCTTCCTACACACACGGGCCATATCTAGTTCAACTCTGCTTAGGAAACTGACGAGAACAGTAGCTCCTCTTCAGGCCAATACGCTGTACTTGCTGGGAACAGACGAGTGCTATTTGTACTGTGTACAGCAATGGGAGCACAATAGTGACCCTTCTTACCAGAAAAAAACTCTGTCTCTTAGGACCAGAAACTGCATGTGATTCAACTCCACTTAGGACTGGGAAACAAACGCTAGCTTGCCTTACAAGAAACAAGCTCTGATTTGAGAAAAGGGCACACTTCTACTCTACTGTGTTTCCTATGGGGTCCGAACAGTGAGCTTGCTCAGAACAAAAGAACTGTGCTTCCTACACACACGGGCCATATCTGGTTCAATTCTGCTTAGGAAACTGACAAGAACAGTAGATCCCCTTCAGTCCAATACACTGTACTTGCTGGGAACAGACGCGAGTGCTATTTGCACTGTGTATGACAATGGGAGCGTAATAGTGACTCTTCTTACCAGAAAACAACTCTTGCTCGTTTGACTAGAAACTTCATGGGATTCAACTCCATTTCTGAATTGGAAAAAAACACTAGCTTGCCTCACAAGAAACACACTCTGCTTTTGAGAAAAGAGCCCTCCTCTACTCTACAGTGTTTCCTATAGCGCCAGAACAGAAAGCTTGCTCAGTCCAAAGAACTGTGCTTCCTACACACAGGGGCCATATCTAGTTCAATTCTGCTTAGGAAACTGACAAGAACAGTAGATCCTCTTCAGTCCAATACACTGTACTTGCTGGGAACAGACACCAGTGCTATTTGCACTGTGTATGACAATGGGAGCACAATAGTGACTTTTCTTACCAGAAAACAACTCTTCTCGTAGGACCAGAAACTGCATGTGATTCAACTCCATTTAGGACTGGGAAACAATCGCTAGCTCGCCTTACAAGAAACACACTCTGCTTTTGAGAAAAGAGCACTCTTCTACTCTACTCTGTTTTCTATAGCGCCAGAACAGTTAGCTTGCTCAGAACAAAAGAACTGTGCTTCCTACACACACGGACCTATCTAGTTCAATTCTGCTTAGTAAACTGAGAAGAACAGTAGATCCTCTTCAGTCCAATACACTGTACATGCTGGGAACAGACGCCAGTGCTATTCGCACTGTGTACAACAAAGGGAGCGCAATAGTAACTCTTCTTACCAGAAAACAACTCTTGCTCATAGGACCAGAAACTGCATGTGATTCAAATCCATTTAGGACTGGGAAACAAACGCTAGCTCGCCTCACAAGAAACACACTCTGCTTTTGAGAAAAGAGCACTCTTCTACTCTACTGTGTTTCCTATAGGGCCAGTACAGTAAGCTTGCTCAGAACAAAAGAACTGTGCTTCCTACACACACGGGCCCTATCTAGTTCAACTCTGCTTAGGAAACTGACAAGAACAGTAGCTCCTCTTCAGTCCAATACACTGTACTTGCTGGGCACAGACTTGAGTGCTATTTGCACTGTGTACGGAATTGGGAACGCAATAGTGACTCTTTTTACCAGAAAACAACTCTTGCTCATAGGAACAGAAACTGCATGTGATTCAACTCCATTCAGGACTGGGAAACAAATGCTATCTCTCCTTACAAGAAACACACTCTGCTTTTGAGAAAAGAGCACTCTTGTACTCTACTGTGTTTCTTATAGGGCCAGAACAGTGAGCTTGCTCAGAACAAAAGAACTGTGCTTCCTACAAACACGGGCCATATCTAGTTCAACTCTGCTTAGGAAACTGACGAGAACAGTAGCTCCTCTTCAGTCCAATACACTGTACTTGCTGGGAACAGACGAGTGCTATTTGTACTGTGTACAGCAATGGGAGCAAAATAGTGACCCTTCTTACCAGAAAACAACTCTGGCTCTTAGGACCAGATACTGCATGTGATTCAACTCCACTTAGGACTGGGAAACAAACGCTAGCTTGCCTTACAAGAAACAAGCTCTGATTTGAGAAAAAGGCACACTTCTACTCTACTGTGTTTCCTATGGGGTCCGAACAGTGAGCTTGCTCAGAACAAAAGAACTGTGCTTCCTACAGACACGGGCCATATCTAGTTCAATTCTGCTTAGGAAACTGACAAGAACAGTAGATCCCCTTCAGTCCAATACACTGTACTTGCTGGGAACAGACGCCAGTGCTATTTGCAATGTGTATGACAATGGGAGTGCAATAGTGACTCTTCTTACCACAAAAAAACTCTTGCTCGTAGGACCAAAAACTGTATGTGATTCAACTCCATTTAGGACTGGGAAACAAACGCTAGCTCGCCTTACAAGAAACAGACTCTGCTTTTGAGAAAAGAGCACTCTTCTACTCTACTGTGTTTCCTATAGGGCCAGAACAGTGAGATTGCTCAGAAGAAAAGAATTGTGCTTCCTACAAACACGGGCCATATCTAGTTCAACTCTGCTTAGGAAACTGACAAGAAGAGTAGCTCCTCTTCAGTCCAATACACTGTACTTGCTGGGAACATACGCGAGTGCTATTTGCACTGTGTACAGCAATGGGAGCGCAATAGTGACTCTTCTTACCAGAAAACAACTCTTGCTCATAGGACCAGAAACTGCATGTCATTCAACTCCGTTTAGGACTGGGAAACAAACGCTAGCTCGCCTTACAAGAAACACACTCTGCTTTTGAGGAAAGAGCACTCTTCTAGTCTACTGTGTTTCCTATAGCGCCAGAACAGTGAGCTTGCTCAGAACAAAAGAACTGTGCTTTTTAAACACACGGCCATATCTAGTTCAATTCTGTTTAGTAAACTGACAAGAACAGTAGATCCTCTTCAGTCCAATACACTGTACATGCTGGGAACAGACGCCAGTGCTATTTGCACTGTGTACAGCAATGGGAGCACAATAGTGACTCTTCTTACCAGAAAATAACTCTTTCTCTTACGAACAGAAACTGCATGTGATTCAACTCCATTTAGGACTTGGAAACAAACACTAGCTGGTCTTACAAGAAACACACTCTGCTTCTGAGAAAAGAGCACTCTTCTACTCTACTGTGTTTCCTATAGGGCCAGAACAGAGAGCTTGCTCAGAACAAAAGAACTGTGCTTCCTGCACACACAGGGGCCATATCTAGTTCAACTCTGCTTAGGAAACTGACAAGAACAGTAGCTCCTCTTCAGTCCAATACACTGTACTTGCTGGGAACAGACGCGAGTGCTATTTGCACTGTGTACGGAATTGGGAGCGCAATAGTGACTCTTTTTACCAGAAAACAACTCTTGCTGGTAGGACCAGAAACTGTAGGTGATTCAACTCCATTTAGGACTGGGAAACAAATGCTATTTCGCCTTACAAGAAACACACTCTGCTTTTGAGAAAAGAGCACTCTTGTACTCTACTGTGTTTCCTATAGGGCCAGAATAGTGAGCTTGCTCAGAACAAAAGAACTGTGCTTCCTACACACACGGGCCATATATAGTTCAACTCTGCTTAGGAAACTGACGAGAACAGTAGCTCCTCTTCAGTCCAATACACTGTACTTGCTGGGAACAGACGAGTGCTATTTGTACTGTGTACAGCAATGGTAGCACAATAGTGACCCTTCTTACCAGAAAAAATCTCTGTCTCTTAGGACCAGAAACTGCATGTGATTCAACTCCACCTAGACTGGGAAACAAACGCTAGCTTGCCTTACAAAAAACAAGCTCTGATTTGAAAAAAGGGCACACTTCTACTCTACTGTGTTTCCTATGGGGTCCGAACAGTCAGCTTGCTCAGAACAAAAGAACTGTGATTCCTACACACACGGGCCATATCTGATTCAATTCAGCTTAGGAAACTGACAAGAACAGGAGATCCTCTTCAGTCCAATACACTGTACTTGCTGGGAACAGACGCGAGTGCTATTTGCACTGTGTATGACAATGGGAGCGCAATAGTGACTCTTCTTACCAGAAAACAACTCTTCCTCTTTTGACTAGAAACTTCATGGGATTAAACTCCATTTCTGAATTGGAAACAAACACTAGCTTGCCTCACAAGAAACACACTCTGCTTTTAAGAAAAGAGCCCTCCTCTACTCTACTGTGTTTCCTATAGCGCCAGAACATTGAGCTTGCTCAGTCCAAAGAACTGTGCTTCCTACACACACAGGCAATATCTAGTTCAACTCTGCATAGGAAACTGACGAGAACAGTAGCTCCTTTTAAGTCCAATACACTGTACTTGCTGGGAACAGATGCGAGTTCTTTTGCACTGTGTATGGAAATGGGAGCACAATAGTGACTTTCCTTACCAGAAAACAACTCTTGCTCGTAGGACCAAAAACTGCATGTGATTCAACTCCATTTACGACTGGGAAACAAACGCTAGCCTCGCCTTACAAGAAACACAATCTGCTTTTGAGAAAAGAGCACTCTTCTACTCTGCTGTTTTTCCTATAGGGCCAGTACAGTGAGCTTGCTCAGAACAAAAGAACTGTGCATCCTACACACACGGGCCATATCTAGTTCAATTCTGCTTAGGAAACTGACAAGAACAGTAGATCGTCTTCAGTCCAATACACTGTACTTGCTGGGAACAGACGCCAGTGCTATTTGCACTGTGTATGACAATGGGAGCACAATAGTGACTTTTCTTACCAGAAAACAACTCTTGCTCGTAGGACCAGAAACTGCATGTGATTCAACTCCATTTAGGACTTGGAAACAATCGCTAGCTCTCCTTACAAGAAACACACTCTGCTTTTGAGAAAAGAGCACTCTTCTACTCTACTGTGTTTTCTATAGCGCCAGAACAGTTAGCTTGCTCAGAACAAAAGAACTGTGCTTCCTACACACATGGACCTTTCTAGTTCAATTCTGCTTAGTAAACTGAGAAGAACAGTAGATCCTCTTCAGTCCAATACACTGTACATGCTGGGAACAGACGCCAGTGCTATTCGCACTGTGTACAACAAAGGGAGCGCAATAGTAACTCTTCTTACCAAAAAACAACTCTTGCTCGTAGGACCAGAAACTGCATGTGATTCAAATCCATTTAGGACTGGGAAACAAACGCTAGCTCGCCTCACAAGAAACACACTCTGCTTTTGAGAAAAGAGCACTCTTCTACTCTACTGTGTTTCCTATAGGGCCAGTACAGTAAGCTTGCTCAGAACAAAAGAACTGTGCTTCCTACACACACGGGCCCTATCTAGTTCAACTCTGCTTAGGAAACTGACAAGAACAGTAGCTCCTCTTCAGTCCAATACACTGTACTTGCTGGGCACAGACTCGAGTGCTATTTGCACTGTGTACGGAATTGGGAACGCAATAGTGACTCTTTTTACCAGAAAACAACTCTTGCTCATAGGAACAGAAACTGCATGTGATTCAACTCCATTTAGGACTGGGAAACAAATGCTATCTCTCCTTACAAGAAACACACTCTGCTTTTGAGAAAAGAGCACTCTTGTACTCTACTGTGTTTCTTATAGGGCCAGAACAGTGAGCTTGCTCAGAACAAAAGAACTGTGCTTCCTACAAACACGGGCCATATCTAGTTCAACTCTGCTTAGGAAACTGACGAGAACAGTAGCTCCTCTTCAGTCCAATACACTGTACTTGCTGGGAACAGACGAGTGCTATTTGTACTGTGTACAGCAATGGGAGCACAATAGTGACCCTTCTTACCAGAAAACAACTCTGGCTCTTAGGACCAGAAACTGCATGTGATTCAACTCCACTTAGGGCTGGGAAACAAACGCTAGCTTGCCTTACAAGAAACAAGCTCTGATTTGAGAAAAGGGCACACTTCTACTCTACTGTGTTTCCTATGGGGTCCGAACAGTGAGCTTGTTCAGAACAAAAGAACTGTGCTTCCTACAGACACGGGCCATATCTAGTTCAATTCTGCTTAGGAAACTGACAAGAACAGTAGATCCCCTTCAGTCCAATACACTGTACTTGCTGGGAACAGACGCCAGTGCTATTTGCAATGTGTATGACAATGGGAGTACCATAGTGACTCTTCTTACCACAAAAAAACTCTGGCTCTTAGGACCAGAAACTGCATGTGATTCAACTCCACTTAGGACTGGGAAACAAACGCTAGCTTACCTTACAAGAAACAGACTCTGCTTTTGAGAAAAGAGCACTCTTCTACTCTACTGTGTTTCCTATAGGGTCAGAGCAGTGAGCTTGCTCAGAACAAAAGAAATGTGCTTCATACACACACGGGCCATATCTAGTTCAACTCTGCTTAGGAACCTGACAAGAACAGTAGATCCTCTTCAGTCCAATATACTGTACATGCTGGGAACAAATGCCAGTGCTATTTGCCCTGTGTATGACAATGGGAGCGTAATAGTGACTCTTCTTACCAGAAAATACTCTTGCTTGTAGGACCAGAAATTGCATGTGATTCAACTCCATTTAGGACTGGGAAACAAACGCTAGCTCGCCCTACAAGAAACACACTCTGCTTTTGAGAAAAGAGTACTCTTCTACTCTACTGTTTTTCCTATAGGGCCAGAACAGTAAGCTTGCTCAGAACAAAAGAAATGTGCTTCCTACACACAGGGGCCATATCTAGTTCAACTCTGCATCGGAAACTGACAAGAACAGTAGATCCTCTTCAGTCCAATACACTGTACTTGATTGGAACAGACGCTAGTGCTATTTGTACTGTGTATGGCAATGAGAGCGCAATAGTGACTCTTCTTACCAAAAAAAAACTCTATTCGTAGGACCAAAAACTGCATGTGATTCAAATTTATTTAGGACTCGGAAACAAAAGCTAGCTCGCCTTACAAGAAATACACTCTGCTTTTGAGAAAAGAGCACTCTTCTTCTCTACTATGTGTCCTATGCGGTCCGAACAGTGAGCTTGCTCAGAACAAAAGAACTGTGCTTCCTACACACACGGGCCATATCTAGTTCAACTCCGCTTAGGCAACTGACAAGAACATTAGCTCCTCTTCACTCCAATACACTGTACTTGCTGGGAACAAACGCGAGTGCTATTTGCACTGTGTATGTCAACGGGAGCGCAATAGTGACTTTCCTTCCCAGAAAACAACTCTTGCTCGCAGGACCAAAAACTGCATGTGATTCAACTCCATTTAGGACTGGGAAACAAACACTGGCTCGCCTTACAAGAAACACACTCTGCTTTTGAAAAAGGAGCACTCTTCTACTCTACTGTGTTTCCTATAGGGCCAGTACAGTGAGCTTGCTCAGAACAAAAGAACTGTGCTTCCTACACAAATGGCCATGTCCTGTTCAATTCTGCTTAGGAGACTGACAAGAACAGTAGCTCCTCTTCAGTCCAATACACTGTACTTGCTGGGAACAGATGCGAGTCCTATTTGCACTGTGTTTGGCAATGGGAGCACAATAGTGACTTTCCTTACCAGAAAACAACTCTTGCGCATAGGACCAAAAACTGCATGTGATTCAACTCCATTGAGGACTGGGAAACAAACACCAGCTCGCCTTACAATAAACATATTCTGCTTTTGATAAAAGAGCACTCTTCTACTCTACTGTGTTTCCTATAGGGCCAGAAGAGTGAGCTTGCTCAGAACAAAAGAACTGTGCTTCCTGCACACACGGGCCATATCTAGTTCAACTCTGCTTAGGAAACTGACAAGAACAGTAGCTACTCTTCAGTCCAATACACTGTACTTGCTGGGAACAGACGCGAGTGCTATTTGCACTTTGTACGGCATTGGGAGCGCAATAGTGACTCTTTTTACCAGAAAACAACTCTTGCTCGTAGGACCAGAAAACAACTCTTGCTCGTAGGACCAGAAACTGCATGTGATTCAACTCCATTTAGGACTGGGAAACAAATGCTATCTCGCCTTACAAGAAACACACTCTGCTTTTGAGAAAAGAGCACTCTTGTACTCTACTGTGTTTCCTATAGGGCCAGAACAGTGAGCTTGCTCAGAACAAAAGAAATGTGCTTCATACACACACGGCCATGTCTAGTTCAATTCTGCCTAGGAAACTGACAAGAATAGTAGCTCCTCTTCAGTCCCATACACTGTACTTGCTGGAAACAGACGCGAGTGCTATTTGCACTGTGTATGTCAACGGGTGCGCAATAGTGACTTTCCTTACCAGAAAACAACTCTTGCTCGTAGGACCAAAAACTGCATGTGATTCAACTCCATTTAGAACTGGGAAACAAACGCTGCCTCGCCTTACAAGAAACACACTCTGCTTTTGAGAAAAGAGCACTCTTCTACTCTACTGTGTTTCCTACAGGGCCAGTACAGTTAGCTTGCTCAGAACCAAAGAACTGTGCTTCCAACACAAATGGCCATATCCAGTTCAATCCTGCTCAGGAAACTGACAAGAACAGTAGCTCCTATTCAGTCCAATACACTGTACTTGCTAGGAACAGTTGCCAGTGCTATTTGCACTGTGTATGACAATGGGAGCGCAATAGTGACTCTTCTTACCACAAAACAACTCTTGCTCCTAGGACCAGAAACTGCATGTGATTCAACTCCACTTAGGACTGAGAAACAAACGCTAGCTTGCCTTACAAGAAACACACTCTGCTTTTGAGAAAAGAGCAATGTGTTTCCTATGGGGTTCGCACAGTGAGCTTGATCAGAACAAAAGAACTGTCCTTCCTATACACACGGGACATATCTAGTTCAACTCTGCTTAGGAAACTGACAAGAACAGTAGCTCCTCTTCAGTCCAATACACTGTACTTGCTATGAACAGAAGTGAGTGCTATTTGCGCTGTGTATGGCAAAGGGAGCACAATAGTGACTTTCTTTACCAGAAAACAACTCTTGCTCGTATGACCAAAAACTGCATGTGATTCAACTCCATTTAGGACTGGGAAACAAACGCTAGCTCACCTTGCAAGAAAAACACTCTGCTTTTGAGAAAAGAGCACTGTTCTACTCTACTGTGTTTCCTATAGGGCCAGAACAGTGAGCTTGCTCAGAACAAAAGAACTGTGCTTCCTACACATATGGCCATATCTACTAAAATTCTGCTTAGGAAACTGAAAAGAACAGTAGATCCTCTTCAGTCCAATACACTGTACATGCTGGGAACAGACGCAAGTGCTATTTGCCCTGTGTGTGACAATGGGAGGGCAATAGTGACTCTTCTTACCAGAAAACATCTCTTGCCCTTAGGACCAGAAACTGATCGTGATTCAACTCCATTTAGGACTGGGAAACAAATGCTAGCTTGCCTTACAAGAAACACACTCTGCTTTTGAGAAAAGAGCACTCTTCTACTCTACTGTGTTTCCTATAGGGCCAGAACAGTGAGCTTGCTCAGAACAAAAGAACTGTACTTCCTGCACACATGGGCCATATCTAGTTCAACTCTGCTTAGGAACCTGACAAGAACAGTAGATCCTCTTCAGTCCAATACACTGTACATGCTGGGAACAAATGCCAGTGCTATTTGCCCTGTGTATGACAAAGGGAGCGCAATAGTGACTCTTCTTACCAGAAAATACTCTTGCTTGTAGGACCAGAAACTGCATGTGATTCAAATCCATTTAGGACTAAGAAACAAACGTTAGCTCGCCTTACAAGAAACACACTATGCTTTTGAGAAACGAGTACTCTTCTACTCTACTGTGTTTCCTATAGAGCCAGAACAGTAAGCTTGCTAAGAACAAAAGAAGTGTGCTTCCTACGCACACGGGCCATATCTAGTTCAACTCTGCATCAGAAACTGACAAGAACAGTAGATCCTCTTCAGTCCAATACACTGTACATGCTGGGAAAAGACGCCAGTGCTATTTGCCCTGTGTATGACAATGAGAGCGCAATAGTGACTCTTCTTACCAGAAAACAACTCTTGCTCGTAGGACCAAAAACTGCATGTGATTCAACTCCATTTAGGACTGGGAAACAAACGCTAGCTCGCCTTACAAGAAACACACTCTGCTTTTGAGAAAAGAGCACTCTTGTACTCTACTGTGTTTCTTATAGGGCCAGTACAGTGAGCTTGCTCAGAACAAAAGAACTGTGCTTCCTACACAAATGGCCATATCCAGTTCAATTCTGCTTAGGAAACTGATAAGAACAGTAGCTCCTCTTCAGTCCAATACACTGTACTTGCTGGGAACAGATGCGAGTGCTATTTGCACTGTGTTTGGAAATGGGAGCCCAATAGTGACTTTCCTTACCAGAAACCAACTCTTGAGTGTAGGACCAAAAACTGCATGTGATTCAACTCCATTTAGGACTGGGAAACAAACGCTAGCTCGCCTTACAAGTAACACACTCTGCTTTTGAGAAAAGAGCACTCTTCTATTCTACTGTGTTTCCTATAGGGCCAGAACAGTTAGCTTGCTCAGAACAAAAGAACTGTGCTTCCTGCACACACGGGCCATATCTAGTTCAACTCTGCTTAGGAAACTGACAAGAACAGTAGCTCCTCTTCAGTCCAATACACTGTACTTGCTGGGAACAGACGCGAGTGCTATTTGCACTGTGTACGGCATTGGGAGCGCAATAGTGACTCTTTTTACCAGAAAATAACTCTTGCTCGTAGGACCAGAAACTGCATGTGATTCAACTCCATTTAGGACTGGAAAACAAATGCTTTCTCGCCTTACAAAAAACACACTCTGCTTTTGAGAAAAGAGCACTGTTGTACACTACTGTGTTTCCTATAGGGCCAGAACAGTGAGCTTTCTCAGAACAAAAGAACTGAGCTTCCTACACACACGGGCCATATATAGTTCAACTCTGCTTAGGAACCTGACGAGAACAGTAGCTCCTCTTCAGTCCAATACACTGTACTTGCTGGGAACAGATGCCAGTGCTATTTGCACTGTGTATGACAATGGAAGCACAATAGTGACTCTTCTTACCACAAAACAACTCTTGCTCGTAGGACCAGAAACTGCATGTGATTCAACTCCATTTAGGACTGGGAAACAAACGCTAGCTTGCCTTACAAGAAACACACTCTGCTTTTGAGAAAAGAGCACTCTTCTACTCTACTGTGTTTGCTATAGGGCCAGAACAGTGAGCTTGCTCAGAACAAAAGAACTGTGCTGCCTACACACACGGGCCATATCTAGTTCAACTCTGCAGAGGAAACTGACAAGAACAGTAGATCCTCTTCAGTCCAATACACTGTACAGGCTGGGAACAGACGCCAGTGCTATTTGCCCTGTGTATGACAAAGCGAGCTCAGTAGTGACTCTTCTTACCAGAAAACAACTCTTGCTTTTAGGACCTGAAACTGCATGTGATTCAACTCCATTTAGGTTTGGGAAGCAAACGCTATCTCGCCTTACAAGAAACATACTCTGCTTTGAGTAAAGAGCAATGTGTTTCCTATGGGGTCCGCACAGTGAGCTTGCTCAGAACAAAAGTACTGTGCTTCCTACACACACGGGACATATCTAGTTCAACTCTGCATAGGAAACTGACAAGAACAGTAGCTCCTCTTCAGTCCAACACATTGTACTTGCTGGGAACAGAAGTGAGTGCTATTTGAGCTGTGTATGGCAAAGGGAGCACAATAGTGACTTTCCTTACCAGAAAACAACTCTTGCTCGTATTACCAAAAACTACATGTGATTCAACTCCATTTAGGACTGGGAAACAAACGCTAGCTCACCTTGCAAGAAACACACTCTGCTTTTGAGAAAAGAGCACTGTTCTACTCTACTGTGTTTCCTATAGGGCCAGAACAGTGAGATTGCTCAGAACAAAAGAACTGTGCTTCCTACACACATGGCCATATCTAGTACAATTCTCCTTAGAAAACTGAAAAGAACAGTAGATCCTCTTCAGTCCAATACACTGTACATGCTGGGAACAGACGCCAGTGCTATTTGCCCTGTGTATGACAATGGGAGGGCAATAGTGACTCTTCTTACCAGAAAACAACTCTTGCTTGTAGGACCAGAAACTGCATGTGATTCAACTCCATTTAGGACTGGGAAACAAATGCTAGCTCACCTTACAAGAAACACACTCTGCTTTTGAGAAAAGAGCACAATTCTACTCTACTGTGTTTCCTATAGGGCCAGAACAGTGAGCTTGCTCAGAACAAAAGAACTGTGCTTCCTGCACACACGGGCCATATCTAGTTCAACTCTGCTTAGGAACCTGACAAGAACAGTAGATCCTCTTCAGTCCAATACACTGTACATGCTGGGAACAGATGCCAGTGCTATTTCCCTGTGTATGACAGTGGGAGCACAATAGTGACTCTTCTTACCAGAAAAAACTCTTGCTCGTAGGACCAGAAACTGCATGTGATTCAACTCCATTTAGGACTGGGAAACACATGCTAGCTTGTCTTACAAGAAACACACTCTGCTTTTGAGAAAAGAGCACTCTTTTACTCTACTGTGTCTTTTATAGGGCCAGAACTGTGAGATTGCTCAGAACAAAAGATCTGTGCTTCCTACACACACGGGCCATATCTAGTTCAACTCTGCTTGGGAAACAGAAGAGAACAGTAGCTCCTCTTCAGTCCAATACACTGTACTTGCTGGGAACAGACGCCAGTGCTATTTGCACTGTGTACAGTAATAGGAGCACAATAGTTACTTTTCTTACCAGAAAACAACTTTTGATCTTAGGACCAGAAACTGCATGTGATTCAACTCCACTTAGGACTGGGAAACAAACGCTAGCTCGCCTTACAAGAAACACGCTCTGCTTTTGAGAATAGGGCACACTTCTACTCTACTGTTTTTCCTATGGGGTCCAAACAGTGAGCTTGCTCAGAACAAAAGAACTGTGCTTCCTACACACACGGGCCATATCTAGTTCAACTCTGCTTAGGAAAATGACAAGAACAGTAGCTCCTCTTTAGTCCAATACACTGTACTTGTTGGGAACAGACGTGAGTGCTATTTGCACTGTGTATGTCAATGGGAGCGCAATAGTGACTTTCCTTACCAGAAAACAACTCTTGTTCATAGGAACAAAAACTGCATGTGATTCAACTCCATTTAGGACTGGGAAACAGTCGGTAGCTCGCCTTACAATAAACACACTCTGCTTTTGAGAAAAGAGCACTCTTCTACTCTACTGTGTTTCCTATAGGGCCAGTACAGTGAGCTTGCTCAGAAAAAAAGAAGTGTGCTTCCTACACAAATGGCCATATCCAGTTCAATTCTGCTTAGGAAACTGACAAGAACAGTAGCTCCTCTTCAGTCCAATACACTATACTTGCTGGGAACAGATGCGAGTGCTATTTGCACTGTGTATGGCAATGGGAGCGCAATAGTGTCTTTCCTTACCAGAAAACAACTCTTTCGTGTAGGACCAAAAACTGTATGTGATTCAACTCCATTTAGGACTGGAAAACAAACGCTAGCTCGCCTTACAAGAAACACACTCTACTTTTGAGAAAAGAGAACTCTTCTACTCTACTGTGTTTCCTATAGTGCCAGAACAGTGAGATTGCTCAGAAGAAAAGAAATGTGCTTCCTACAAACACGGGCCATATCTAGTTCAACTCTGCTTAGGAAACTGACAAGAACAGTAGCTCCTCTTCAGTCCAATACAATGTAATTGCTGGGAACATACGCGAGTGCTATTTGCACTGTGTACAGCAATGGGAGCGCAATAGTGACTTTTCTTACCAGAAAACAACTCTTGCTCATAGGACCAGAAACTGCATATCATTCAACTATGTTTAGGACTGGGAAACAAACGCTAGCTCACCTTAGAAGAAACACACTCTGCTTTTGAGGAAAGAGCACTCTTCTAGTCTACTGTGTTTCCTATAGTGCCAGAACAGTGAGCTTGCTCAGAACAAAAGAACTGTGCTTCCTAAACACCCGGCCATATCTAGTTCAATTCTGTTTAGTAAACTGACAAGAACAGTAGATCCTCTTCAGTCCAATACACTGTACATGCTGGGAACAGACGCCAGTGCTATTTGCACTGTGTACAGCAATGGGAGCACAATAGTGACTCTTCTTACCAGAAAATAACTCTTGCGCATACAACCAGAAACTGCATGTGATTCAACTCCATTTAGGACTTGGAAACAAACGCTAGCTCGTCTTACAAGAAACACACTCTGCTTCTGAGAAAAGAGCACTCTTCTACTCTACTGTGTTTCCTATAGGGCCAGCACAGAGAGCTTGCTCAGAACAAAAGAACTGTGCTTCCTGCACACACGGGCCATATCTAGTTCAACTCTGCTTAAGAAACTGACAAGAACAGTAGCTCCTCTTCAGTCCAATACACGGTACTTGCTGGGAACAGACGCGAGTGCTATTTGCACTGTGTACGGAAATGGGAGCGCAATAGTGACTCTTTTTACCAGAAAACAACTCTTGCTCGTAGGAACAGAAACTGCATGGGATTCAATTCCATTTAGGACTGGGAAACAAACGCTAGCTTGCCTTACAAAAAACACACTCTGCTTTTGAGAAAAGAGCACTCTTCTACTCTTCTGTGTTTCCTATAGGGCCAGAACAGTGAGATTGCTCAGAACAAAAGAAATGTGCTTCAAACACACACGGGCCATATCTAGTTCAACTCTGCATCGGAAACTGACAAGAACAGTAGATCCTCTTCAGTCCAATACACTGTACATGCTGGGAACAAATGCCAGTGCTATTTGCCCTGTGTATGACAAAGGGAGCGCAATAGTGACTCTTCTTACCAGAAAATACTCTTGCTTGTAAGACCAGAAACTGCATGTGATTCAAATCCATTTAGGACTAAGAAACAAACGTTAGCTCGCCTTACAAGAAACACACTATGCTTTTGAGAAACGAGTACTCTTCTACTCTACTGTGTTTCCTATAGGGCCAGAACAGTGAGCTTACTAAGAACAAAAGAAGTGTGCTTCCTACGCACACGGGCCATATCTAGTTCAACTCTGCATCAGAAACTGACAAGAACAGTAGATCCTCTTCAGTCCAATACACTGTACATGCTGGGAAAAGACGCCAGTGCTATTTGCCCTGTGTATGACAATGAGAGCGCAATAGTGACTCTTCTTACCAGAAAACAACTCTTGCTCGTAGGACCAAAAACTGCATGTGATTCAACTCCATTTAGGACTGGGAAACAAACGCTAGCTCGCCTTACAAGAAACACACTCTGCTTTTGAGAAAAGAGCACTCTTGTACTCTACTGTGTTTCTTATAGGGCCAGTACAGTGAGCTTGCTCAGAACAAAAGAACTGTGCTTCCTACACAAATGGCCATATCCAGTTCAATTCTGCTTAGGAAACTGATAAGAACAGTAGCTCCTCTTCAGTCCAATACACTGTACTTGCTGGGAACAGATGCGAGTGCTATTTGCACTGTGTTTGGAAATGGGAGCCCAATAGTGACTTTCCTTACCAGAAACCAACTCTTGAGTGTAGGACCAAAAACTGCATGTGATTCAACTCCATTTAGGACTGGGAAACAAACGCTAGCTCGCCTTACAAGAAACACACTCTACTTTTGAGAATAGAGAACTCTTCTACTCTACTGTGTTTCCTATAGTGCCAGAACAGTGAGATTGCTCAGAAGAAAAGAACTGTGCTTCCTACAAACACGGGCCATATCTAGTTCAACTCTGCTTAGGAAACTGACAAGAACAGTAGCTCCTCTTCAGTCCAATACACTGTAATTGCTGGGAACATACGCGAGTGCTATTTGCACTGTGTACAGCAATGGGAGCGCAATAGTGACTTTTCTTACCAGAAAACAACTCTTGCTCATAGGACCAGAAACTGCATGTCATTCAACTATGTTTAGGACTGGGAAACAAACGCTAGCTCACCTTACAAGAAACACACTCTGCTTTTGAGGAAAGAGCACTCTTCTAGTCTACTGTGTTTCCTATAGCGCCAGAATAGTGAGCTTGCTCAGAACAATAGAACTGTGCCTCCTAAACACCCGGCCATATCTAGTTCAATTCTGTTTAGTAAATTGACAAGAACAGTAGATCCTCTTCAGTCCAATACACTGTACATGCTGGGAACAGACGCCAGTGCTATTTGCACTGTGTACAGCAATGGGAGCACAATAGTGACTCTTCTTACCAGAAAATAACTCTTGCGCATACAACCAGAAACTGCATGTGATTCAACTCCATTTAGGACTTGGAAACAAACGCTAGCTCGTCTTACAAGAAACACACTCTGCTTCTGAGAAAAGAGCACTCTTCTACTCTACTGTGTTTCCTATAGGGCCAGCACAGAGAGCTTGCTCAGACCAAAGAACTGTGCTTCCTGCACACACGGGCCATATCTAGTTCAACTCTGCTTAGGAAAGTGACAAGAACAGTAGCTCCTCTTCAGTCCAATACACGGTACTTGCTGGGAACAGACACGAGTGCTATTTGCACTGTGTACGGAAATGGGAGCGCAATAGTGACTCTTTTTACCAGAAAACAACTCTTGCTCGTAGGAACAGAAACTGCATGGGATTCAATTCCACTTAGGACTGGTAAACAAACGCTAGCTTGCCTTACAAGAAACAAGCTCTGATTTGAGAAAAGGGCACACTTCTACTCTACTGTGTTTCCTATGGGGTCCGAACAGTGAGTTGCTCAGAACAAAAGAACTGAGCTTCCTACACACACGGGCCATATCTAGTTCAATTCTGCTTAGGAAACTGACAAGAACAGTAGATCCCCTTCAGTCCAATACAGTGTACTTGCTGGGAACAAATGCCAGTGCTATTTGCCATGTGTATGACAATGGGAGCACTAAAGTGACTCTTCTTACCAGAAAATACTCTTGCTTGTAGAACCAGAAACTGCATGTGATTCAACTCCATTTAGGACTGGGAATCAAAAGCTTGCTTGCCTTACAAGAAACACACTCTGCTTTTGAGAAAAGAGTACTCTTCTACTCTACTGTTTTTCCTATAGGGCCAGAACAGTAAGCTTGCTCAGAACAAAAGAAATGTGCTTCCTAAACACAGGGGCCATATCTAGTTCAACTCTTCATCGGAAACTGACAAGAACAGTAGATCCTCTTCAGTCCAATACACTGTACATGCTGGGAACAGACGCCAGTGATATTTGCCCTGTGTATGACAACGGAAGCGAAATAGTGACTCTTCTTACCAGAAAACAACTCTTGATCTTAGGACCAGAAACAGCATGTGATTCAACGACATTTAGGTCTGGGAAGCAAACGCTAGCTCGCTTTACAAGAAACACACTCTGTTTTGAGAAAAGAGCACTCTTCTACTCTACTGTGTTTCCTATGGGGTCCGAACAGTGAGCTTGCTCAGAACAAATGAACTGTGCTTCCTATACACACGGGCCATATCTAGTTCAACTCTGCTTAGGAAACTGACAAGAACAGTAGATCCTCTTCAGTCCAATACACTGTACTTTATTGGAACAGACGCAAGTGCTATTTGTACTGTGTAGGGCATTGGGAGCGCAAAAGTTACTCTTCTTACCAAAAAAAAACTCTACTCGTAGGACCAGAAACTGCATGTGATTCAAATTCATTTAGGACTGGGAAACAAAAGCTACCTCGCCTTACAAGAAATACACTCTGCTTTTGAGAAAAGAGCACTCTTCTTCTCTACTATGTGTCCTATGGGGTCCGAACAGTGAGCTTGCTCAGAACAAAAGAACTGTGCTTCCTACATACACGGGCCATATCTAGTTCAACTCTGCTTAGGAAACTGACAAGACAGTAGCTCCTCTTCAGTCCAATACACTGTACTTAAAGGGAACAGATGTGAGTGTTATTTGCACTGTGTATGGCAATGGGAGCACAATAGTGACTTTCCTTACCAGAAAACAACTCTTGATCATAGGACCAAAAACTGCATGTGATTCAACTCCATTTAGGACTGGGAAACAAACACTAGCTCGCCTTACAAGAAACACATTCTGCTTTTGAGTAAAGATCACTCTTCAACTCTACTGTGTTTCCTATAGGGCCAGAACAGTGAGATTGCTCAGAACAAAAGAACTGTGCTTCCTACACACACGGCCATATCTAATTCAACTCTGCTTAGGAAACTGACAAGAACAGTAGCTCCTCTTCAGTCCAATACACTGTACTTGCTGGGAACAGACTCCAGTGCTATTTGCACTGTGTATGGCAATGGGAGCGCAATAGTGACTTTCCTTACCAGAAAACAACTCTTGCTCGTAGGACCAGAAACTGCATGGGATTCAACACCATTTATGACTGGGAAACAAACACTAGCTCGCCTTACAAGAAATACACTCTGATTTTGAGAAAAGAGCACACTTCTACTCTACTGTGTTTCCTATAGGGTCCGAAGAGTGAGCTTGCTCAGAACAAAAGAACTGTGCTTCCTTCACACACGGGCCATATCTAATCCAACTCTTCTTAGGAAACTGACAAGAACAGTAGATCCTCTTCAGTCCAATACACTGTACTTGATGGAAACAGACGCGAGTGCTATTTGCACTGTGTGTGGCAATGGGAGCGCAATAGTGACTTTCCTTACCAGAAAACAACTCTTGCTCGTAGGACCAGAAACTGCATGTGATTCAACTCCATTTAGAACTGGGAAACAAACGCTAGCTCACCTTACAATAAACACACTCTGCTTTTGAGAAAAGAGAGCTTTTCTAGTCTACTGTGTTTCCTACGGTGTCCGAACAGTGAGCTTGCTCCGAACAAAAGAACCGTGCTTCCTACACACACGGGCCATATCTGGTTCAACTGTGCTTAGGAAACTGACAAGAACAGTAGCTCCTCTTCAGTCCAATACACTGTACTTGCTGGGAACAGACGCCAGTGCTATTTGCACTGTGTATGGCAATGTGAGCACAAAAGTGACTCTTCTTTCCAGAAAACAACTCTTGCTCATGGGACCAAAAAGTGCATGTGATTCAACTCCATTTAGGACTGGGAAACAAATGCTAGATCGCCTTACAAGAAACACACTGTGCTTTTGAGAAAAGAGCACTTTTCTAGTCTACTGTGTTTCCTATAGAGCCAAAACAGTGAGCTTGCTCAGAAAAAAAGAACTGTGCTTCCTACACACACGGCCATATCTAGTTCAATTCTGCTTAGGAAACTGACAAGAATAGTAGATCCTCTTCAGTCCAATAAACTGTACTTGCTGGGAACTGATGCGAGTGCTATTTGCACTGTGTATTGCATTGGGAGCGCAATAGTGACTCTTCTTTCCAGAAAACAACTCTTGATCGTAGGACCAAAAACTGCATGTGATTCAACTCCATTTAGGACTGGGAAACAAACGCTAGCTCGCCTTACAAGAAACACACTCTGCTTTTGAGAAAAGAGCACTCTTCTTCTCTACTGTGTTTCCTATAGGGCCAGAACAGTGAGCTTGCTCAGAACAAAAGAACTGTGCTTCCTACACACACGGCCATATCTAGTTCAATTCTGCTTAGGAAACTGACAAGAATAGTAGATCCTCTTCAGTCCAATAAACTGTACTTGCTGGGAACAACGCCAGGGCTATTTGCACTGTGTATGGCAATGGGAGCGCAATAGTGACTCTTTTTTTCAGAAAACAACTCTTGCTCATGGGACCCAAAACCTCATGTGATTCAACTCCATTTAGAACTGGGAAACAAAAGCTAGCTCGCCTTACAAGAAACACACTCTGCTTTTGAGAAAAGAGCACTCTTCTACTCTACTGTGTTTCCTATAGAGCCAGAACAGTGAGCTTGCTCAGAACAAAAGAACTGTGCTTCCTACACACACAGCCATATCTGGTTCAATTCTGCTTAGGAAAATGACAAGAACAGTAGATCCTCTTCAGTCCAATACACTGTACATGCTGGGAATAGACGCCAGTGCTTTTTGCCTTGTGTATGACAATGGGAGTGCAATAGTGACTCTTCTTACCAGAAAACAACTCTTGCTCGTAGGACCCGAAACTGCATGTGATTAAACTCCATTTAGGACTCGGAAACAAACACTAGCTCGCCTTACAAGAAACACACTCTGCTTTTGAGAAAAGAGCACTCTTCTACTCTAATGTGTTTCCTATAGGGCCAGAAAAGTGAGCTTGCTCAGAATAAAAGAACTGTGCTTCCTACACACACCGACTATATCTAGTTCAACTCTGCTTAGGAAACTGAAAAGAACAGTAGCTCCTCTTCAGTCCAATACACTGTACTTGCTGGGAACAGACGCCAGTGCTATTTGCACTGTGTATGGCAATGGGAGCGCAATAGTGACTCTTCTTTCCAGAAAACAAATCTTGCTCGTAGGACCAAAAACTGCATGTGATTCAATTCCATTTAGGACTGGGAAACAAATACTAGCTCGCCTTACAAGAAACACACTCTGCTTTTGGGAAAAGAGCACTCGTCTACTCTACTGTGTTTCCT